>NW_020955753.1:950151-1028837 GCF_003031625.1 Empidonax traillii | reverse complement strand
CTCACAGAAAAGGCTCCTCTTTTGCTGAGGAGCCCAGAACTGACACAGCACAGGGTCTCATCAGAGGAGAGTAGAGAGGTAATCACCTCCTTTAATATGCTGGCCATGCCTTTTTTGATGCAGCCCAGGACACAGTTGGTTTTTTGGGCTGCGAGAACATGCTGTTTTTCATCTATATCATCACATGTCTAGTTTTTCATCTATAAGAACCTCCTAGTCCTTCTCTGCAGGGCCCCTCTCAGTGTGTTGTTCTCCCAGTCCGTACTCATGTCTAGGATTGCCCTGACTCAGGTGCAACACCTTGCACCTGGTCTTGTTTAATGTTATGAGGTTCTCATGGGCCTATTTCTTGAGTTTGTCTAGTTCCCCTGGATGGCACACCTTCCTTCTGCCATGTAAACTGCGTTATTGTCATTGTCAAACAACTACTCTTTACATCCTTGGGCACCTCCCGAAGCCAAAACAAGAGAATAATGTTTTTCTACTTATGGATCTTTGGGCAGAATATAAGTATTCCAGAATGCTCTACAGGGAGAGATTGACATTATCTTTAGCCTGTAAAAAGTACAGTCATCAACATGGGGTAAATCTGGGGCATCTTACCTGTGAAGGTGATTGTGCTGAAAAAATATAGCAGGTATAACAAGATGCATATTTCTTATGAAAAAAGAGTGGAGAGCTGGGAGAACTGTAGACATCTTAATTATCAGTGTCCACTGAAACATAGATTTCTGTGCACCTGACAGGAAACAATGACACCACTGTGTAGCTCCCCATCTAAGATGAAGGCTCTGTCCTGCCTTTTCCACAATAGTTATACAAAGGATTGACATTAGCTGAGGGAGACTAATCTGTTGCAAGCATCTGCTGCAGTTAATGAAGGGGGCAATTCAGAGCAGGCACCTAAATCAACATCTCAGTAATAGTGTCTAGAGGATTCTATTTCATTCCACTGACTGTAGTTGGAGACTAAGGAAGATGTGAGGCCAGATTTAGCCTTCATGACTACCTCTTTTTGGTTTGAAGATATGGTGTGACTGAAAACTTCATTCAGCATCCTAAGATTATTGCATTATTGAGATATTTTTGGTCTTTTACGTAACATCAAGACAACATATTTAACATTGGACCCTATTCAAAAAGCCTACAATAGGCATCTGCCATACACTTTCCAGGTTTAGAACTTCTCTTGCCTCCACTGGGAGAGTAGATTACTTGACTTATTCACCACTGGTTTGATAGTAAACTCCATCATAGACTTTAAAGCTTAATTAGGCACATAATATTTTGATTTAAATATGGCCCATTTATCTGCATTTATTTCATGTGGGACTCATCTCACTTGATTTTAATTATAAAAGTGTTTGCAACCTAGTCAAAGGGTTTCTCTGCAAAGTTGACAGAGAAGATCAAGCATCTCCAGAGTGCAACAAAAGGAGTTTTGTGATAGATAAGTGTTTGTAGTACACGGATGAATTGCCCTCAGGAGATTTTGAAGATGAGATGAACATTTATTACACATCTTTACAGCAATTGTCATAAGAATTTCTGGAATTTTGGTATCCACTTGGTAACGTTATAAACCAAAAATAATGAACAGTAATAATTTATTAGACTGCAGTGAATACTTCATAATTAAACAAGTTTTTTTTTTTTTTTTTAATCTATCTGTGATACTGTTCTGTGGTTCCTGCTGTGTTATGCTGCAGCAGTATTTTGCCCTAATTCTTGTTGCCTGTATTTGAAAAAGCATTATATACTGCATTTCTATCTTACAATGAGGAAAGAACCTCAGGTTATAAATAAAGCATTTGCAGAAATAGTAAGATTTAAACACTGCAATTCTTTTTCAGAGGGAAAGAGAACTCAAATCCAGAAATCAAGCTGTCCTTTACTCTGGGGAAACTGTTTCAAGTCAATCACAGCCTGGTGAATAGGAACATCATTGGAACAGATGCCTTTTTTTTTTTTTTTTTAATAATGCATTTCAGAAGTAGAGGAGGCATTTGTATTCTAGTTAATAATTCAAAATCAAAGCGGTGGTAAAAGAGAGAGAGAGAAACAGATGTAGGGGGAGGGAAACAGAGTTCAGAATATCCATAAAAATATTGATGAAGTTTTTTGAAAAAAAAATTACTTCTTCATGGAAAACAAAGAGAAAAGAAAAAACAACAACAAAACCCCAAAGAAATCAAATACATAGATTCTTATTGTGTTTGAATAATCAACTTCATATATGAGCTATGTCAAGATCAATACAGATACAAAGACCTCATTTGGTGAAGTTATGCTGCATTAGAGCAAAAAAAGAATAACAAAAAGGAAGAGTATTTCACCCATTGATTTGTAGCCTGAAGCCCCCTGAGTCTGCATTGCAAAGCAGTCCAAAAATATGCTCATAAGGTTCTTTGTGTAACACCTGCTGCCAACAGAAGGCACGTGGATCCTTGAAAATTCTGATATTACCTGGAAGAATAGTTCCAAAGACATGATTTATCTATCAAAAATTGTACAAAGCTAATTTGATCTACAATTGGCTTTCCCATCAATGAGCCAAGAACAGAGTGAGGCAAAAATAGATCCCTTATTATTCCCTATGATTTTACAGCTTAAACTGTCTTCATATTGCAGCAAAAACTCTTAACACATATAAACAGGGGTTTTCACATAATCCCATTTCCTTTTCATTTTGACACAATCATTTCTTGGAAGAAAAATAATCTGTTAGCATCTGGCATTGAAAAAGCTAGAGTTTTTGCTGTTATTTTCAGTTGCTTTATGTTTTGTTAAACACAGAATGAATTTAATAAAATCTGTCTCAGTTATAGAGTTGCCTGCTGGTATAAATATGAAAAAAAGTATGGCAGCAGTTTGAAATTTCCTTAAAAATTAAAATCTGATACCAGCTACAAAATCATTTTGACTGCTGCTGAGACAAGATCTGCAGATGACTGCATATTGCTTTAAAAAAGGCAAGGTCTTGGTCTTTAATGGTAACATCTATGGAAGAGCTAAAGGACCCTTCATCTAGAACTACAACTTGCTTTTTACCTCTTCCTCTGTTATATTTCTCTGGGGGATATTACGAAAGAAGAACAGATTTAAGATGTTCTAAAAATATTCTGCTGCAATTAGCAAGCAATATATGTTGCTGCTCTAAATATGCCAAAGATAAGGTTTTTACACTGCATTATCGTAACTCCTGCCCTCTACAGGTTTCTACAGGGAGGAAAAAGAAAAATGTCGCAGTTTTTAATTAAAAATACTTTTAAGAGATAAGATAAAAAGTATTAAATATTTATGCCCTAGGTGCATCAGGATTTATTTCCCTTTTGGGTTACTGCAAATAGAACTGCTACATACTCAGTAGTTATTCTTGAAGTCAGACCTTGGTGCCAAGCAAATGGTAGCAGTCCCTGCACAAAACTTACAAAGCTTCCGGTTGTGTTTTTCAGTGACCTCATACCATGTTAAACAGAACAGGAGTTTTTGCTGAGGCAAGTAAAAGCTTTATTCTCAGTGTACAGCAACAGTAAGGAACACAGTGGAGAAAGTAAATCTTATGCTCAGGATCACTGTTTACACAAGATACAAGGATTCAGACAAACTCTGTGAAACTGGAATAAAATTTAAAAATAGAGATGATCTTTCTGTATGAGTGCCTGAAGGATATCTGAGCACAGTAGGAATGCAAAGATCAACGTATAGGGCTCAGAGCTACTTTACATGTTCACACATAAAATCTACAATTAGCTGTGAGAAATTGTTTCAGCAGTTTAAGTTACCTTGAACAAAATGCTAAGGGAAAAAACTCTTTGAGATAAGTTTCTATTGCCTATTCAGGGAAGATTTCAATGTTGTCTTTTGTTCTGTACTTAAGAAAGAACTGGTAATGCCATATAGAGGCTTTAGTTAGCATGGATCTGTAAGAAACAAATAAACGTGAGGAAACTCTGATGAAACAGTTTTGTTGTTGTAGTTGTTTAGTTTCTGGTTAAAATATTCTAATTTTGGCTCTTACAAAAATATGAAAATTCCCATGAAAAAGTGAGATTCTTGTTTAATTGCAGAAATTAATTTAAAAAAAAAAAAAAAAAAAGAACAATGAAAAGAAAAAACAACCAAGGCTTTCAAACTGCTTAGACGTTCTATCATATCATCCTGAACTCAACAACCATTCTGCTTTGATATGATCATTGCACAGGACTCTCCAAAAAACAGATGCTTGTATTTGATCTTTGGCTTCTCATATGTCTAAATAATTATATGCAAACACTCACGCATGCACACACACACACACACACACATAGATATATATATATTCTGTATGTCTTGGGTTCTCTTCAGAATCCAAAGAGCTCTCTTCAGAACCCAAAGGCGGAAATGATTAAATTAGGACTTGAGTAGTCTTATCCTTAAGTCAATGTCTGAAACCGACAGTTGAGTTGAATTCCCCCCTGAGGGTGCCCATCCTGAACACCGACTGTATCAGATTTAAACATTATCATTCTGCTGAGAAGGATTCTGTTCATGGCTTCCAAGAATAATTCAATTGAAATAAATTCACAAAAGCCAAGATGGCAAGAAAGTTCACATAATTTAAAAAATAATATACCTTTTTCCTTCTCTTTCTTCTTAAGGAAACTCATAGAAACAGTGAGAAAGTGAGTCTAACCTAGCTGAGACACCAAAATCAAGACAGATGAACAAATAAGGAAAGATGAGTGGCAATAATGTGCAGACAATTGAAAGTCTAAACTACAGAAATTATGGAATTTGGGACACAGTCCTCAGTAGGCATTGTTACGGAATTGGTCTATTCTTGTATCTTGTTTGAGTTGTACACTTTGTCTCCTACCTGGTGACAGAGGCTGGAAGAGTTCTGTATGTTCTTATGCAAATGCCAGAATACTACAACATTTAAAAATATAATAATATCATTTGCCTCAGGCTAATTAAGACTATTTTAGACAATGCAATGACCATTAACTCCCTTGCTTTTAGCAAAGGTTTCCTGAGCTCTCCTTAACTTTGCAGCATAAAAGAGGTGTTCCTGAAATAATAAAGTTTCCTTGTTAATCTGGCATTTCTGAATTCCTGTTAAACTTTATTTTAGGCCAACCTGACTTCTTCTCATTCTCTTTGCCAGGTTGCAATAAATATGTGTTATATTCACTGCATTTGGTTCTTAAGAATAGAGCATAGAAAGACATACTTTGATAAATCTTGATTAATTAGATATTCATTTTCCTATGCCATAATATTTGTTCTTTGATAGGAGTCATATTCTCTTCTAAGTACTCAGGATTGTAATTATTAAAATTCAAAGTTTGAATGAAAGAGTCAAAAGCTAAAATATTGCCTTCCATGCATAACCATGGCGACAATCACTTTACTGACAAACACTTTAACCCTTGGCACTGCTAATTTTTTTGGCAATGCAAAAAAAAGGTCCTGTAATCCCAGTGGCATCTATCGTTTTTGACCTCAAACAAAAGTGATGTTTCCCTCTGGGGAAAGACAACTCGATGGATTATGTTGGGAATAGCTTGTGTCATCAAATCAGCTTGCCAAACTAGTAGCATGCAATGGAGATGGCAAATTTCCATACCACTAATGAGGAACTCTCTGTTCTCAACGAGCTGAGTCACTGGTTCAGGTCCAGTAAAGCCATGGGCCAAAAAAAAGGGAGTCAGGAAGAAATATAGTTGATCAGCTCACAAAATAAAATAGAAACAGCACTAACTTTTAATGACAATTTGACCAACTGCTGAGAAGACTGGAGGCACCTTTCTTTTTAACACAATCTTAGCACGGCCAAATCTGCAAACTCTAAAATTGCTAGTGCAAGTATTAGAAGAGCCAGTTCATTCCAGTTGCTTTAATGTTGCACTGACATCTGTGAGATTTGATGGTGTCCAAAATTCCAAATGACGTATGTTTCAAGTTCAGACAATTGTACTCTAAATTTTATTTATGTCAGTGAAAAGAGAAGTTTAAAAGGAAGAATCAGTTAACTTATCTGTGGCTCATGTAAAACATTGGGTTAGAAATGTAATCCCAGACACTGAAAAACACAATATTTGAGGCAATGTTTGAGAGTCTACAAAGTTCCAAAGAAATCAGCAGATGTTTTGTGTGGGTAATGGACTTTTGGACTGTGGAAAACAGCCAGCAGGGGAAATTAAAAAAAAAGTAGGTCTAAGAAATAAAAAATAACCCAATTTTCTTGCCTTTCAGCAAGAGTTACAGTCAGAGTTGCATATTTCATATCTGAAACTGCGAATCAAAACCACAAGTTTAGAGCTGCTTTGAAAGTTTATTCAGTCCTAAACTTTGCCTTTTATTTCCTTTTCACTTTGAAGAAAAACCTCAACAATAAGTCCTTAAATATGTGAAGATAGCCTAAATTTTGAAAAATTAACAAGGAGAAGGATTTATCACAGTATTTCATTCTGAGAATTGCTATTCATGCTGCTTATCTTGTCAAAAAAGACAGCAGCAAAAGGTCATCAGTTCAAAGAAGACTATGATTTATATTCACATTTATATGGCAGCTCTTATCCCATAGGATTTGCAAGCACTGTTCACAGACACACATACACACACAAACACGTAGACCATAGACTTTTACTGCATCATCTTTCACTGTCAGGACTGTCAGAAAGAAGACAAGGCAATATTTTATAGTAGCACAAGGAGGAACTCAGAGGAAAATGGACATTTTTTGAAAATGGTAAATACCTGGGTATCCAAAACAACCTGCTCAACTACAGTTGACTTGGCTTTATATATCGTCAAACTGTTAAAAGAGTAAAATATTTTGCAATTTCGAAACTACCTTGTTTACTCCATCCAAACAGAGAGCCTATGTTTGCTTTTCATTTGCTGTGATCTAAAACATTTTTCCAGAATGCAGCAGTGAAGCGAGATACCATAAAAGCCATAAGTCTATGTATAATAAGGACATTATCATCTTATATGCTTATTTCACAGCTGTAACTTATGATATCAGCTTTATTTAGTCAGGTACCATATGAACCTGAACAAGTCTAGGTCTGGGATATGAGTGAGATACATAACATATGCCAACTACCAGGCAGAAATGCCTTTTTTTTTTTTTTTCAGACCAGAACAGTTTGGTTGCAAGGTACACAGCACAATGAATACAACTCTAATATGAGGGAAGAACTTAATATTTAGCTGACTTTCAATTTACCAAAAAAACTTCAGTCAAGATCTACTCATCTCTTCACCACCAGACTAGTTCCATGGCCTAACTGCTTTGGAAACTCAGCCCAAAATTCAGAGATCCCTTGGGAAGAAAATGATGTGAAAATATACTGCTATGAGACAAATTAAAACTCTCACTCATCAGCACTGACCACTTAGCAGACACTGAAGGACATTCATTTTTTACACATCCACCATGCTCCTTATTGCATTCCAAGGTTAAAATGATGTGACTTTTTTTACTACCTTAGTTTATAGATAATATAAAACTTAGAATTGCAGTACACTAATTCATAAAAAACCTCTCTTTAGCAAAAAGAGAAAAATAATTGCTGTGTGCTACGTCAGCTGAAAAAAAGTTTTGCTCAAGCAGTTACACTTTTTACTAACGCAGGCACAGTAAACATAATAAATCCTTATATAAATCCAAATCCCCATGCTTTTTGAGCCATCTCAGTCCATTTGTTATTTCCCTATAATTTATTCTACTCCACTCTCTTTTTTCTCCCTCAAATCAGAAGTCTTCCTGGTGCAACAGATCTATAATTATATTATAACATAGTATGGAGTAGTATAGAACTATAATATTATACATATAACTGTGTTTATTAAACCACACATTAGTATATAAAAGCAGTTAGGCTAGATGAGGTCAGATTTGATTAGAATAGATTTTATTTGTTATCAATGGCAACTTTTTGATTCATATATCATTGTCTTTCCGAAAGCCTCATAGTGCCACAGGAGTGATATAGGCAGATGAAGAAAGTGTAACTCCCTCGTCCTATTAAGATTATTATCTTAATAGGGAGAAGGATAACATAAGACAAGTGTTAAGAGCTGTCTCAAATTCTGTGGAAGCTATCTGTCCTTGAGCAGATATGAGAAAAAGGATGAGCTGCACTGGGTAGATACAGGCTTGGCCAAAACACAGTGTAATAAAAGTGAGAACAGAGGAGCAGGAGTGATGTTGTTGAATTCTTCCTTGAGAAGCAGGTGCAGAATCTCCTCGCATCTAAGCAGGAGCATCAATAAGAGCAAAAATGATGCTTGGCCACAAATATGAATTTTTCTTGGTACATCAGAGAAGACAGATGCGTGCCTTGACCAGCGTGCCAGTGCCCAGGTAAAAGATACCATGAAAGTACAGGTATGGCATGGTGGTCAGACACTTATCTCAGGGAGCCAATTGCAGGGATCTCAGCTGGGCATGTTGCTTTTCACGGCCACAGCAGGCAGCCACAGTGTAGGCTGCATGAGGCCCACACAGTCTTAGATTTTTTAACACTGCAATGCATTCTCACTTTAGTCAAGTCCTAGAGAGAGGTTTAAATTCTTCCTCATGGATCTGTAATAATGTACCATTCAAGTGTCCTGCTGAATATGCTTGGCTCCCGAAGTATTGTTCCCATTTCTCCTTAGGCCACTATCTCTTGCTGTATATCTTTATTATTTCCAATAGTTCTTAGATTTTAAAACTAGACTGTTATAACATAATACTTTGTATAAATTTTGTATTTTGTATAAATATGACATTCTGTATAAACTGCATGTGGCTTATCCCTGAATTAATGACTGCAACACTATCGTACACTGTAAAATAGGACCCCTTGTTGGTTAGGAAAGTCACTAGCATGCAAGAACCTTTTCTCCAGGTAAATGGCATTCGAAATTACTTTTTCTGGACCGTGCTTCTAAGTCTAAATTTGTTTACACTTCGCAAATACTGAAGTATTGTACCTCTTTGTACTAAGCTAAAGAGCTCCCTATTGTTACACTTCTCTCTGTAAAGTCTAACAGACAAAAGTTACTCTTCACCCTCTCTTTGTAGAACTAAAGAGACTAAAGTCCCTGAATACAACATTGTGTTCCATTTCTTTGCTGTTGTCACTGAGGGTTTGAGAAGGTTTGAAGGCAGAGAAAGGTCTGCCAAAATAAACAACCCTGATGATAGCAGCAGAATTGTGTTTATAAAAGGACACATCATCTATTTCTGCACGGAGGGAGATTTACTGTGCTAATATAACAAAATAATTTTATAATCACAGTAATATTCTCAGTAAGAGTGTTTTGCAATATATAATGAAGAAGTGCCTCACTTGAGAGCACTGGGAAACCTGTGACTGTAAGGAAAGAGTGTGGTCCTAGGCTGTGAGCCTTGCTCTCTCTCTCTTAAGCATCATCCTTTTCCTTCAGAATGACCTTGATTAATGCATTTCATTCCTTTTTTACCTTTTATCAGAGGAAGCTTTCTTTAAGAGTTCACTGTATGTGTGGCTTTGCTGCAGGCAATACCCTTAATCTCTGTGAAACTTTAACTGCTCGATATTCCTGACTATAAATAACAAATGGTCAGCCCAGGAAGCCTAAAAGTGACTACCATGGAATAAAGCACCTTGAAAGGATCTTTGAGGTACCCGTGTGCAGAAATCACCCCTATCTTACATTTATTAGTAAAGAGTGAGTGGGATTGACTTTGTCTCCTTGATAAGAGTCAGGTATACTACAGTAAAAGCTTACCCCAACCGGTGTAAGATGATCTGGGTACTTAGAGGGTGTTCATTCTTGCTTGGAAATAATAGTGGCAGATCATTTTTAGTTTACTAAATCAAGATCTCTCCAACTAACAATTTGTCACACCTGATTTGTAAGAGGGTACCAAAAGTTCAACTTTGTGCTTTTTTTTTTTATTATTATTTTTTTTTCTTTAAGAAAAATAGCTCATTAGTCTGTCATTGTTTCCAAGGAGAATTCTGAGGAAGTTTAGTTCATGGAGATGCTCCCGAGTGCACTCAAATCTCTCTGACCTACAAGGCATTCAAGACTGATGATCATCATTCATGGACAATTCTGTGAGTGGTTTTCTGTTTCTTTGGCTGAATTTAAGATGTAAAAAAGCTACGGAGGTTGTCCTTCTAGTAAGATTACAGATCTTTAAGCCAAACTTCAAGTTTAAACAAGCTTTAAAACAATTACCTTTTTAAAGTGCTGAAGAAAATTTCATATTTTACCAGTTGTACTTTGTGGAATAAAAACCCAATAGCTTAATTTGTTGTTCTTTTTATATTTGAGCATTTTTTCACAGCATCTCTGGTGCTCATCTGTGAAATTCATACCACATGAAAAAGATAGTGGCAGGAGAGAAATGTTCCTTTCCAGAGGAAGCCTTTCCAAGGACTGGTTTACTGGTCTTATTCATTTAGTACCAACCTTGGAACTCGGGTGACTTGTTGCTTCTTGTGTGGCAGCTGGGCTCTGATGTAGAAGCTTGGCTGAGAAACCAGAAGTTCAGCGGGAGAGGACTCAGACTAAAGGGCAGACTCGGTGATGAAAAGCTATAATTAAATAGCCTATGGTTAGGTAATTGCAAATAATGAGAATCAATTCCTCAGTTGTTGATGGATTACTGATAGACTTGTCCATGCTTTTAACTCAAGGTTTTTGCAATCATGAGGTGGGCATAAATCACCTGTAACACTAAAGTCTCTAAGATGGAGTTAGTTTTAGGATGGAAGAAGTCTATAGACAAAGTTATTTTACTAAATCTGTCGCTGCACTGTTGATGTAATATGCATGCACTCCATACTTGCATGGCAGAACAGCTGAACAGCTAATTTTAGTTAAAGAAACACAGGAAATATGATAAATACATAGAAGTCTTTATGTACATATTTGGAGTATTGAAATAGTGGAATATCTTCTTACCTGTACTCTGCATGTACTTTTGTTTAACTCCACCTAAAGTGTCGGTAGAATTAAAAAAAAAAAAAAAAAAATGAGAAAAAAAACCACCAAAACCAAAACCAAAACAGAACAACAAAAAACCCCAAACAAAATTAAACTCCAGAAAACACAACAAAATCCCAGTCATAAGACATCCCACACCAGAGGGGAGATGTTCGAGAAATGTTTTGACCAGCAAACTAAAAGCTGTTTATGCTGTTTAGAAAATTCAGTACTTCATTTGCCTTAAAAATAAGTAAGAAGTCCAGCTGATGTGACTGAGAGTCCAGTGCTAAGACAAATGTTTCAGGCCTCGGGGTCCTGAAAGCAGAATTCTTCTGCAGCTGCAAAATGGATTCATAATAATAACTTAGGAATTCAAAGGTAATAAAATCTAATAAAAATTAAGCAACTGGAAAAATATTCAACTGTTAAATTTACTTAAAGATTGCAGTTATATTCCACTGGTTGTAACAGGTTTGCAGTTTTGCAGATAACAATCTTCCCAGGAATCTTGCTTATTAAACCTGATTTATTTTATTATTGGTCTTGTCTCATTCAGGACTGAGGGTGAGTGGAGGTGAGGATGAAAATGAGTAAACTGTGCCATTTGAGGGAGCGAATGTGAGTAATAGGAGTAATGCCAATCCTACAGCACACTAGAGCCTGCCATATACTGGTGTGAAATTCTCTCTGCCTGATGAAGGCTAAGGCACCTTTTCCTAAAGGAGCAGGTACAAAACAACCCAATTGACTCAAAACTCTGCCCTGTTCTTAGTAGATCTCCATGGGGTTCTAATATTCAAAACCAGATATTCTTCAAAACTGGGACCAAATGTTCATCCAGACACCTGTAGTTGCATGTAAACTCTGTCAATTTGGCTTTACTTGAAGGCAAAAAAATGAAGCAAGGAAACCCTTTTAAATGCACAGTACAGTCATTGTGAACAATGGCTGGCACACAGCCTGGAGCTGGTGCCTGGGTACTGGATGGCATTAGCACCTAGGTCAGCATGCAGTTCATGCTACGACTTGAATAAGCTAGGTTCAGGAGGCCTGACTTTAAATGAAGGGGCATTGCTGTCACCCACCCTCCCACAAGGCTTCCCACCGGTAGGATAAGAACGATAATGTCCAAGGAAGGGATAAAAGGAAGGCAAGGGAGTGACTGTGAAATTTAACCAGAGTTTCTGCCAAGCAGGAGGACCATAAACTAATAGAGAACCTCACCCCCAAAAAAGAAAGCAATCCATAACCTTCCACGTTGATACAGATCAAACACTTGAAAACTCTGACTTGTCCCCTTAATCTAGAGACAAAAATAATTGTCCATCCTTGATAGAGTTACTATTTTCTTTCTATTTTAAATATCGGCTCCCTGTACCTATTTCACTATTTAAGAAATCATGTTATGTAGCATAATACTGTGGATATATCTTTAGTGAACCTAAAAACTAAAAAAAGATGATTTCCCTACTAGAAAAAAATTAATTGCCTAAGCCATCTGTAAAGATACATTTTAAAAGTCTACATTTTCACTTTCATTTCCTGGAATTCTGGGTTCATTAAATTTTACAGGTGACACATACTGTACCTTACTGTGACTATAAAAATAAGGAAGTTATTCATAGGTGCTGTGCAGGCATAGCATACTGTGCCAGTGTCTATTGTGAGCAACTCCTGAGTCTTTTTCAGTCTGATTTTCTGTATTACTGTTGATCATACTGCTTTGTGAATTATAAAATAAAAAATAATCCAAACTTATATTCACTTTGAGTGACAGTTCAGGTACTGGATCAGATTAAAGGTGCAAATAGCCTAATGTGGAAAAAACAGTAATGGATTATTAAGAAATTACTTTAAAAATTATGAATGAAATTATTGGAAACTTTCTGACTCCCTGAGCTTCTGGACCATCCTATTTAATACTCCCTGGTGGACTCAACCTTCAGGAAGATCTCTGTACTTTTTAAAGCCTCTTTATACCCTTATCCATAGCATCCTGTGGCAAAGAGTTTCATATTTAATTTTGTGAGTGGTGGTGTGAGGAAGGGAGTCTCTTCCGATTTGGCTTTAGCATGTTGACTAACAATTTTGCTGGGACCTTCCTAGTTCTTGTATTACAAGAATCAGCAATAAACCCTCTTTACCCTGTTACTTAAGGGTCCCAGGCTAGTTATTTTTACTACAGAAGGAGATACTTCATGCATATTATATAGATAGACAAAGGTATAGGGAGCATATTTGCTGGGGGGAACTAAAGTTTTCTGTTACGGCATGAGAATAACACTTCATCCTTAATTAATACTTTATTTTCCCCTCACTGAGCTCAAGGTCTTACTACTGCTAGTAGTGCTACTACTAGTGCTGCTACTATTGCTATTGTTTTTATTGTTACTAATTTCCAGATGCTCTGCTCATTAGCGTTCTCACCTGGACAGGAAGAAACCCTTAGCATGCAGGACAATTTGATATACAGTCCCTCAGCTAGCACAGCCTGTATGAAACACAGTGTTAGAAGAGACTAGCAGCTTCGTATCATTGACAAAGGACTGGGTGTTTTTTTGAGTCAAAGCTTTTTAACCTGAACTCCAGAGAAAAGGTTCCAGGCTGTAACAATCTTACCCTGGTCTTTTAGATACTTGGCTTTTGCTATTCCTATGACATTCACCTTTTTAAAATGTAAGTAGGTTGCCTAGGAGAGCTTTGAAAACCCTCCCTGATACTTTCAAAATATTTGTGGACATCTTGAAGTGTTTTCTACTTGGGATTATCTACCTCTTTTTTGTTGTGCTCTGATTATTCTATTCCCTTTAGTTCTGTTTTTCAGAGAGCATGCTTTCCTTTGGCAAACCTTTCTTCTGACTGAGGCCTTTTGAATGCATTCCATTTGTGCTGCAGAATCTCTGGAGAGGCTGAAAGCAAATGAAGGCAGTGCCCTTCTCCTCAACACATCTCAAAACACTTAACAAAGAAATTCTGTATCATTTATTTCCTCTCTGTAGATAAGGACAGAGAGAGAGTGAGAGCCAATAACTAGTCTCACTCGCCAAGGAAATCAATGGCATAGCTAATGCCAGATCTCTTAGATGCAGAGGCTGGTTCTAGGTGCTGAGCTTGTGCTGACTGGGGGAATGGAATCCTGAGTAGCAGCACTACAATTACAAAAAATGCTTGTTGGGCTTTCTGAAGAATTTTAGGAGTTTGATGCCTGGCTTTCTTCCTGACTGGAACACATATGAAAGTTCTCCAAGGAAAAAAAGTAAAATAACAGGATGCTTTTCATTCTGTTTTTAAGTGTTTCATGTCAACAGAAGTGAAGGGTTTTTTGTTTTGATAGGGACTCTAAAAAGTTACTTTTTATTTCAATACATGATAACCTCAAATAATAAAACAAAGGCAAGCAGAGGGAGTAATTTCAAAATGAAAAATCCAATTGCACAGTTAATTTGGATGTCCTGACTGTTCTGCCTCCATAAAAATCACCACTGAGAGATTTAAAAAAAAAAAAAAAAAAAATTGGACAAAATGAGCTGACATCATATGCTTCTTGGGTTTTAATGGCACCACGCATTGGTTAGCATATGATTCCACTGTGATTTATCACTTACTCTTTAGCTGTTATACTTAGGTGTGAAATTACACAGTGGACATATGTAATTACAGATTGTCCTTCCTGCTCTCCTAGAAATCACTTTGCCATGACCAAGAGCAACAGAGCATTGCTTAACAGTGCTGGAGGAACAGGGATTTCTCATGACAAGCTCTATGAAATGGGAACACATGATTTGCAGGCTGCAACATGACGGTAGCTGGAAACAAAAGTTGCAGCAACAACTTTCTTTTCTAACATGGTTCTAAAAAGAGGGAAGACTCCTAACTTTCCAAAATCATGTGCCATTCAACCAAAGCCCCCGCTCTGCAGTTGGGGACTTTTCTGAGCTAGGCTGCTTTACTATGTGTTCATTACAATTCTGAGCCGGTTTGGCATCCACTTACTAACAAACCAATCTTTTCACAATTCTCTGAAATAAAATTGAAACTTAGTTTAAGGAGTGTGCTTTATCTGGTTAATTTAGCCAGAGAGATATTACATTTTATAATAAACTATCCCTAAGGACATGTGATTTGGTTTAATTTTCGCCTGGTGTTTATCACTGTGCATACTCCAAATTCTGTTAGTATCTATAAAAGCAACAGCAGGTACTTGGACCTAATGAAGATTTCTGGAGCCAAATCCAGAGAGAGATGTAGAGTAATGGAATGGCAGAAATCCAGGTTCTAAAATAAATGTAATCTGTCTACTGCTAATGAGAAACAAAACACCAGCTTCAAACTCTTACAGAGGATGAAACCACTACTTGAATGTTTGATTGCATGAGGAATTTAAGTACCCACAATTGCATTTGAAATTAAGTACAACATTTCTGAATGACCTGTATTCAAATGAAGGCACTTGCAGTCTGGTCACATAGTTTTATTTGTATTACACTAGCAGACAGGAAACCCAGAAAAAACAACAGAAGAGGGGGAAAAGTGATGAAGCACACGTATTTGGTGATGAAACAAATAAGTTAAAAGTCACTGAAAAGCCAGGATGTAAAAACAAGGACTCCTGGATTTCTTCATGGCAGATGCTGCTACTTCCTTCAGATGGTACAATATTTACACTGATAATCAACCTATATTCAATAACTGGATAATTTTTAAATGGCTCCTGCTCCTCTGTCCCAGGGAGAATGCTGAGAAAAGTAGGAAAAGAAAGCATTAAGTTTTTTCTGTTTTGAGAAATGGCACTGGATGATCTCACTCATTTCCTTTTGAAACAGAAATTATTAATGCAGCCTAGGTTTGTTCTGGACAAAATTGAAAGAACAGCATTCCAGGAGCAAATAAACCTCACAGGGGAGAGACAACCTGACAGGTCATTTTGTTGGGGAAAGGTATCAGCCTTACCATGATGCTGAGTAACAAGGAGACAAATTTGCAAAATAGCCTTAAAACAAAAGCTTCATGTGTTTAAGAAGCATCAGTTTGTCTCAGTTGGAAAGAATTGTTTGTGTAATTTATGTTAATTGCAGTGAGAATTACAATTTTTAAGGGATTCAAACTTAATATTCAGGCTACAGAAGTCCATATCTGCAATCTATAGAAAGTGCTAGAGCACAAAGAAAAGCTCCACAAAGCAGGAAGAAGATAAAGCAGCATCTGGTAAAGATGTTATTATCAAAAGAACTGTTAATAGAAAAATTACATTATAATGATTATAAATTAATCAAGGAGCAATAAAGAAGGGGGAGTCTTCTGAAAAATATGATACTGAATATTCCAGAAATAGGTGTACTTTCTAAAGGGAAATAAGATTTTCCCTTACAACTCCATAGGTCAGGTCTGATTTTGCTGAATTTGAAGATTAAACAATTAAATAAAGATTTTGGTGAAAATAAAGATTAAATAATTTAAAATTATTTATGATGTTTGCATCCTTGATCAGATTTATGCAGACCCATTTCAGGTACTGAACAGAATTGTCCAATTTAGGACCTCATGTCTTAGTCGGTGGAAGAAGCCACGCATCTCTAGAGGTCTCCTCAGCCATCTATCCTGGGGAATTTCCTATTTCCTGGATAGACAATCTCTTGATGGATTTAGAAAAACACTAAAGCGCCCACAATCCTAACTTGTCTTAGTCCCTGAAGGTTAGAAGGGTGTATGCACTTGCTTCACTTACTAATGAATGTCAGAAATGGGTCCTCCAGACGGTAAATTTCTCTGAACTTTCTTAATGTCTTTAACACTCAAACCCACTGAGGGTCTCAGACCCTTAGATGAGAATTCCATTGCTATGCAGGAAAAGTTTAGAGGTTTAGGTAATTCTATTCTTTAATTTGAATTATATGAAAAATTTAGCTTTAGAAAGAAAGTAGTCTGGCATAAACCATTTTTAAGATAACTGTAAAATGTGCCATGTCGGACAACAGCTTGAAACCAAGGCTCTGCTGAAATAATTGTTGTTACTACTGAGACTAAGTCAGTGAAACACTGAAAAGGAGATGTTGCAGGTAAATCCAGAGTGACATCTAACTTTAGGTGCTCTGACTCAGCCTGTACCTTATGAAACAAGGCTTCCTAGGTGGTCATTAGAATCAGTTACATGGTTGAATCTGGTGGAGTCTAGTATTTTAAAAATAGCAGGCCTTACTCCACTGTTCATATACTTTTTTTCCCCTGACTCTCAAATATAATTTATCTTTCAGAAAGGAGAATTAAGTGTTTTACTAAATTCACTAATTAGCGCCCAGAAACATGATCTGCTTAGGTAAATAGAAAATTACTTAAGAGTGTCCACAAAATTAAATTAAACTTAAATTTAAAAAAAAAAAAAAAAAAAAAAAAAAAAAAAAAAAAAAAAAAAAAAAAAAAAAAAAAAAAAAAAAAAAAAAAAAAAAAAAAAAAAAAAAAAAAAAAAAAAAAAAAAAAAAAAAAAAAAAAAAAAAAAAAAAAAAAAAAAAAAAAAAAAAAAAAAAAAAAAAAAGGTTGCTTCATTTGCCCAGAACCATTAGTCATTGGTCATTGAATCAGAATTCAGTCTCCAAATGCCAAAAAAGTGTTTAAGAGTAAGTAAGGAAAGGGGTTTAAAAAACCAAACGAACAAACAAAGAACAGGAAGAGGTTTAGGTAATTATAGTTACTTGAAACATAACCTTCGTTCTAAACCTCAGCCTTATGTTCAGGGTTTGATTCATCTGTGCCATCAAACAATCAAACTACTTTACCTCTCCCGTCCTGTGCCATCTTCCACGTGATGTCTCCATGGACCAGCATTTTTTAATTCTCAGTTCTCACAATGGATTGATGAAAAAGCGGAAAATTTGTTAAATATAAATAACCAGGTGTCATTTTTCCTCCCACATCCAAGTTCTTCACTGTGATAAAGGCTGATTTGAGAACTCTATTGTTGGGGCTCAGTAGTCACAGTGATTACTGCAAATTGAAGACATATGATAATAATTCCTATATCTTCATGAAGATACCTTTAGAAAAAAGAAATCCTAAATAAAAAAAAAAAAAATATTTTTTTTTGAAAGTAAAAAGGATAAATCATAGAGTCTTGTAGAGTAGAAAAGACCTCTAAGATCATCAAGTCCAACCATTTCTGCTGAGTGGATATCATGGCTCCCTGGTTGAGCTGTCAGGGCTTCAGTGCCCTTCCAGTATGAACTGTCATGGCCTGTTTGCCTCCCTGCTGGCAGTGCTTTTGGTTACCATTGTTCCTGGTTATCAGTGTTCCCCAGGAGCTTCTTTTACGGAGGGGGGATCCTTGGCTGCCATTGATTCTGGCCCTGCCCAGGTCCCATCAGCTGCTATCATGAGCTGCAAGCCCCTGGCATCTCCCAGCTCCCCATGAAGTTCCTCTGGTTCAGGACCCATCCTGTGCAGCACTCTAGAGCAGTCTGCTGCAGATTGTGCTGGCATGAGAGCTGCCCACCTTAGTGTCTGAGGTTACATGTGTTTAATTATCTCTATTGTGTTTAAATCTTATTCACGTGTGGAAAGAACAGATTATTGGTAGCTATTAAACACACAATAGTCTGGTCACGTGTTCCAGCTCAGGAAGTCTCTCATAGGGCCTTCAGTTTGCCTAAAGCTTTTATTATGAGCTGTCGTCCACCTTTGGATATGGGGAAGTCACACTATGGTCACTATTGCCCCACAGTGATGAAAGGTGGAACTCTGCCCCCTAGGAGGTGACAGAAGCAGGTGTGTGCACAGTACACTGGTTACCGAATTGTAACCATAGTGATTAGTTTTGATTTTTCCTTTGTTATTGAGCTTACCTGAAAACAGATCGTGTCTTGGTGGCTGGCAAGCTCTCTTTGAGACAGCACTGCTGCACAGCTGCAGTTTGGAATGAAAGCAGTACTCACACTATCCCATTCCTCATATTTCTGCAAGGCAGCCCAGGGCAGGGTAGCGGAATCCCTGAGTTTAAAGACATTATATCTCTCTGTAAACTCTTCTAAGAAAAGCATGTCATACACAGTAATCCTAAAGACTCTTTCCCCTTTCTTTAGATGCTGAAAATACAACATAAGAAACAAAGACAGCAAGAGAGCAAGAGAGATATCTGGAAAATGTATTAGTGGACCCTGATGACCCATTCAGCATTTCCTCACTGCTGGTATTAGTGCTTCCCACAATAATACTAGAATGCAATGGCATGTTAAGGGGAGAACGGCTATCTCACTACAACACATAGTAATGAAATCCATATATACTAAGTGAAAGTTCCCAATGCACTAAAATGGCTTCAATTTCTCATTCTTTAGGGGAAAATGAGTAGTCATCATTCAGTGAGAGAGATGCAGTGCCAGAGGGGTCAAGGTGTCATTCTCAACAGTAGAATCCGAGTCATATTCTCAATTCGCACCAAATGCTGTACCAGCAGTGACTGGAGCTGTGAATGGAAGAAATCCTGCTCCTTCAGCTTAGAGGTAGGGGTCACTGGGCACAAATTTTGTCTACTTTAGCCCATATACCATCTCCTGCAAGAATTTTCATGACTTATCTAGACAAGCCTAAGGGGTGTCATCTCTTCAGAGAGAACATAATAGGATATAGTGTAATGAAGCACTTTAAAGAGGAGTAAGAGAAACAACTGGGATGGCTGAGGATTTGCAGTACAAGGATCATATGATGTAGTGGAAATAAGAGTAAGCCACTGCACTACATGGAACTTCATTCCAGTCCCATGTTCCTACCACCATTATCATAAATTGTCTAATAACAATAAAAAATATAATGTCCTTCCCACATTATTTTCTATCTTCTTTTCAACAAGAAAATCCAGAGCACTTATTTAACTACTGTCTCTTTAAAAAACATCTCATCTTTGGGCAAGACACGCATTTTTTTCATAAATTTTGGATTTTAGAAAAGTCAAAGTAGTATGTGTGCATTTGTTGAATGGAACTGTGATGTTTTCATCTTAATTAGTTAAAAGGTAAATCTCTCGCTCTTCTAACCCATTGGTGCTTCATAGATGATGCAGTATGGACACCTTATGCTCCCATTCTCAGATGCAGATTCAGCTGTTGTCCCATGGTTCATCTGAAATCGTGCAGCACTCATAGTGTATCATGGAGGTTTCTTAGGAAAGAGATATCAGTGGAAACACATGGATGAGTAAGGAAATCAGGGATTTCCATCAGTAAGCTCAGCTGGTAGATAAGGTGATGACAAACTAAATATTTTTATTTTGCTTAAAGTAAAATGAATTTTTTCTTTTTTGAGAACCATCATAGAAAATTTTTATTTGTTAGATCTTCTTTCATAATAAAACTTTGGTGCCAAAGTTTGAATTATTTAGTGATGGAATAGGGAAACCCTTTAAGATTGACTCCTTTGCCAAAGGTAGCTTTTATAATTTATTTCTTATTTTTTTAAAAACATTATTATTATTTAAATTTGCCCCTTGTTTAACACTGTCTTTTGATCAAAGTCAGCTGCAATTATTTGGGTAGATTTTCATACTCTTCAGCAGGCCCTGTATCTGCTGAGATCCCGTGATGATTGGCAGCCACTGTGAAGTGCAAAGCTGGTCTTAGACCTTTTCTCAAATCTTGTATTGTTTCTCAGGAAACTCTGGTTTCTTGCTAGCAGAAGATGACAGGAGCACAACTAAGAACAACTTTATCAAAACTCTTAATAAATTTTTTAATTATGCCTACTTGGTTTGGGGTCGTTTTTTATAAGTATCTAAAAGTCGTTAATAAAGTGACCATAAAACATTCTTCTGGAAATCAGAAATTTATTCTTTTCACTTTCTTTTTTTTTTTAATGTAGAATTTTTATTTTTTATTAAAAAATAGGTTTTAAAATATTTTAAGCATAAACTATTTTGCTTTCAGTGTAAAAAAAAAAAAATTGTTCATGAAAATTCCCCTTTTATTACTTTTTCTCCAACAACTGAATTTTTGTTTCCCTTTTATTCTTATGTTTTGGAACAAAAAAGAATGGGGAATCACTGAATATATTGCAAATCTGCTTATTCTTATGCATACCAGCACACACAAAGGTCATACCTCGAAAGATAGTTAAAACCCCATTCTCAACAGTAACGGAGATTTAATTGGAAAATGTTGGTTTTGAAATTCCTTTTTCTCATTCATTAATGGGCAAATGTAGTAGAACCACATAAATTAGTAATTCAAAAGATGAGTGTGCGTCATGAGCCTTGCAGAACCATGACATTTTTTCTGGTCTGTGATACATTTAGTGCTGCAGTTTCTTTCCTCATGAGGTGTATTCTCAATAATCAGCATCGGAACTGCTCAGTAGATGCAACAAGGGACCTGGTTCAGTCTGCGTGAGTAATGTGTGTGGGGATCAAAACAGAAAAGGTGAACAAGAGAAGGATGATTGATAGAAGACCTGGGATGTTTTGTAATTAGAATTGCTTTATAATACTTAATGCAACACCATCAATTATATATGTCCTGATGATCATCCTCTTCATCCTTGTTTAGGCCTTAATGAGCATTGTACTCAGTTTCAATTACCGGCATATACAATCACTTTGTAACAACTTCCCCCCGAAATGAAGGAGCATTAAAAACAGAATAAGAAGCATTTAAAATGGCAGGTCCTGAGCAATTATTCCGTGTTGCCTCTCCTAGAGTCAACATACATTTTCTTTGGCCGTAATAAGTCTCCTCTGAATGATTTTCAATCAGGAAGGAGAAGAGGAAGATGGATGATGCAGCCTGGCTATCAGTGATCGATAGTGCAGAGATTAATCCAATGGCACCCGAGAGCCATCCAGCATGTCTGTCCTGATCCCCCTCTCATCCCCACTGAGACACTCATCAGAGTGCCTGCACACCCTGTTTTTGTTTTTGTGGGATGGTGCCTTGACCCAGTCTGAATGTGGCCAAGAACCACGCAAACAGTCGATGTGTGCACCCACGCTGTGGCACTCATGCCTCATAGAGAAGAAAAATAGAGCTGGCAAAGCAAATACAGCAGAGTTTTTGAGTGGCAGCATCCTGCTTGCACTGATTTTTTTCCTGATGTGCTGAATTCTATATTGAGGAAGCAAACAGAGATTGAAACACAACCCTTGAATCCCTGGAATGCAGGACTGTATTTGCATATAATGTGGCATGGTGTATTGGAACCATGGAGGCGGTGGGCAAGAAATTTCATTCTCCAAATATCATCTCCACTCTCAGAAAAAAAGACAGAGCTTCCTACTGCATTGTTCAACAGCAAAAGAAAAATTAATTAAGGATTGCTTTTCATTTGTTACACCCTCATCAAAATGCTGGTGGAAAAAAAGCAATAATGAAAGACCTTTATCAGTTTCTGAAGATTTGGAAAAGAAAAAAAAAAAAAAAAAGAAAAGCAGCAATTGACCAGCTGAGTAACTGATAATTACAATCTTGTGTGCATTTTTATGCCCAGTTTAAAAACGATAATTGTTTTGGACAAGCAGTATCCAGACAGGGAGTGAAAGACACTATTTTCGAGTTCTGCACTTTGAAGGAAACCAAAAAAAATATTTTATTTTCACAGAAAGATAAGTTCCATTCTGGGTTATTTGTTTTGTGGTGTGTCATACCCCCACACCCAGCAACTGCCTCAGAGGAATGGCAGACAAAAAACCTTACCTATATAAATTTCACTGAATTAAATGATAGGTTGTTTGCCAGACTTAAGTGAATTCTTTTATCCATGTGACCACAGAATCATAGAATGGTTTGGATTGGAAGGTGTCTTAAAGATTATCTAGTTCCAATCCCCCTGTGACAGGCAGGGACACCTTCCACTTGACCCGGTTGCTCAGAGCCCCATCCAACCTGGCCTCAAACACTTCCAGGGATGAGGCATCCATAACATCTGTGGGCAACCTGTTCTGGTGCCTCACCACCCTCTGAGTAAAGAATTTATTCCCTACATTTAGTCTAAATCTCTGCTTTTTTAGTTAAAAACAGTTCCTCCCTTCTTATCACTACGCATGAAGCTGCGAATATTGGAACATATGCAACAAAAGGACAGCTATTGACACTACCTAGTTTTGAGGGAGGAAACTTCCTGATAGCAATGTACTTTCGTTCTCAACTTGCTGTTTCCTGTAAGGGGAGTCTGCGGCCAAGAGACACATCCATACATCCTGAGACAGATTCTGATATCCAATAGAGACTTCCATTGACATGAAGAGAAATAATCTGGTATCTGTGGAATTTATGAAATGCAGATCTCTTTTTACTAATGTTTTCATAAATGACCCCACCTGTTGACAGAGTAGGACAACCTCCAGCATGCACTGATGCTTAGCTGGTGTGTGGTAGCTCCTTGAGCAGCAGAACTGTATTATTTACTGCTTTTATTAGTTGTCACAGTTTTCTTCATTCAGATTTAACACCGCACTGCCACAGATTGGATTTTTTAAATATTTTTAAATCAGCCCATTCTGAGGTTTAAAGAAGCACAAAATCTTCATCTGTGGAACTCTTGTGTTTTCCATGTAAGATGTTCCATACAGAAACAGAATAAAGTGAGTATTACCAGAGATTAAATAAGGCCATTTTTAGGTAGAGTTAAATTGCACTGAGACTGAGAGTCTCTGATTATCTTTTTCTATCTGAAGTTTAATGCTGCTCAGAGTAAATAACCACTAAGGGCTATGATAACTGTCAGGAAGAAAACACATTCAGAGGAAAGAAATATAAAAGAGTGGGAGAAATAACTAATGTGTTTAAACCAGGTGTAATAGCCTAAAACTAGGAAAAGAAAGAAATTAAGAGTGAACATCAGAAAAAAAAAATGTTTAGTATCTGTGGCGATTAGGCAGGACATTAGGTGAGGTCACTGAAGCAGTGATGAAGAAGGCATTAAAGGAAGAGAGAGATGTTCAGAGGACTAGCATAGTGCCTGTATATACATTGTGAAAAGGAGCAGCACACCCCTGCTTTTCCCCTCCAGCTAATCTACCACCTCAAACAAGTGGAATTCCTCCTCATCAACCCTGAATAACAGTGACATAAGGAGAAAAATTGATATGGAAGCATTCTATATCTCCATTGCCCTCACATGAGGACTTTACTTAAATGAAAACTTCTTATATACCTTCAGGGTTTTGGGATGATTGAAGGGACTCCAGCAGAAATGACTGTGCAACTGTTACCTGTAGGACAGCAGTAGGACAAGGAATGACAGCCAGCCTTTCCTGCCTGCATCTGTCCCACTGACCCTTGCAGCAATACCTCTCCCAGAGAAGCAGGTCTCACTCTTGTCTTGCCCTGTGCAGAAGAGGACAGCCTCAAAGGGATGATGGGTAATTCAGCCGCTGGCAACTCAGAGACACACAGCAGTCTGGAGATGCAGGGACAGGGCTGGGAGTGCTCTGGAGTTAAACTTTTTTCTGACCTAATGACTTAAGGGAACAATAAATATAACTTTCATGATATGGCTTTTCAGCAAAGGGGTATTCTTTGAGAGGGATTAGACAATTCCTTATCAAAGAATAAAAAAATATGTCAAACTATCCTCAGCATGATCCCTTTTCATTCTTACTTTCCAAAACACTGAATAAATTTCTGTTGTTGTCTGGAAGACATTTTTAGTGAGAAATAATTAAAAAAAGTGAAAAATTACAGTCTCCTAATTTACAAAGAACAACACATTAAAGATATTTCTGTTTCTTGGGGTTTACTTCTAACAGAGACAACCAGGATATTCCCTCAACTTCAACAGCCTATCTTGGATTTTTTTTTCTTTTTAGATAAAAATATAAAAAATAATAGAAAAAAATTAATCATAGATATTCCTAAAAGCCTTCCCCCCAGAGAGGAAGATTTTCTTAAATAAAGGAGATACCCTGTGGGAAGACAATTGTGTGCTAATTCATTTTTCAGTTTCTCCATGCATATTTCTAATTTTGAACTTTTTAATATCTTATCACTGTTTTATTATTATCAACAAAGATGTCAACAAGAAAAAAATGTTTCTTTTCTTTAAATATTTGCTATAGCTTGTGTAATTACTGTGCTTGGCAAGAGACAGAAACACTACTGAATTTTTCAACCTACTTCTTTTGAAGAGTAAAATGTTTTTGCCTCTCTGTCAAGAAACCTCCAGAGGAAGGCAGAAATAAACATTATTTAAAAAAAACACCAAACAACATATATATATAAATGTGAAAATGTGGCTGAGTTTTGAGGATCTAGATTTCACAAGTTATTTGCACAAACAAGCCGCTTCAAGGACCACAACATCTCAGCTGACCCAGATTCCACTAGCTTCCAAGCCCTCTTGTTTGAAAAATGTGTTCAGCAAACACAACTGGTATAAAAACCTCAGCTTTGCTGGAAGTACTTTTGCTGTTGAGAAACAAGAGAGAAGCTGTTGAAAATCTCTCTGTGGCTTTCCTTTCCCTGCTGAAATTACAAATAGAGGACTACAGTAATAAGATCAAGTCTCCTGTTTAATTCAGAGCTTGATTAAGATGTAGATGAGTCTGTAGCAGCTTGTCCTTGTTCTGTCTGTCATAATATGTAAGGCTTTATTCTAGACTAAAGCTTTGGATCCCTTCTGATATTTTCAGCTAAGCATGTATTAGTGCTGTGGACATGCTATTTGACTAATCAGTATGATAACCACATGGCAGTTATAGATCAGTTGTCTAGTTGTGTTGCTGTGTGTTGGAATATTGATTTCTATGGCACTTTTTTTTTCTCTCTGCATTGATAATGCTAAGTACAGATGACACTTGCCCTCATTTTGCAGAATTTCTTTGCTCGTGTAACTGACACATCTTGGAAAAAAATATGTCAGCAGAGAGCAGACTGAATAGAGGCAGGGCAGCCACTGCACATCCAAGGACCAGCTCAAAAGGAGTGAGAGGTCAACCTGCTTCCATGCTGTCTCAGGACTTCACAGGTGCCATGGTACAAAGGCTGCTGGCTCCTTGCTGGTGCACTGATTTCAAACATTTATCAGAAATCCTTTGTATTTAATGTAAATGCACAAAAATCAATTGGACACTTCTCTCACATGAGCTGTTTTTTAGCTTTATTGCAATTCATTCAATCTACTGGGAGAAGGTTTGGGTATGCAGGTTGAAAATTTCAAATGTGCCTATATGAATAAAGTAGCTACATCCCAGATGCTTACTGTGAAAATTGATGGTCTTGTCACTCTCTCAGTGGAGCCTGACTCTCCCTCCATCCTTACAACAGAGAAAGTTCAGCTATTTTATTCCATAACTGTTAAATCATCATAATTCACAGAACTGATTTAGGGTCATCTTTGTGCTACAAAGCATACAGCAGCTCAGGAGCTGCTGCAGGAACAGCTGAGGCATGAGCTGGAAGAGGGATTTTGTGGGCAGCCTTGGGCATGGTAGGAATATCACTGTAGTCTTTCCAGGCCAAGACTCATTGCCCCATCTGTTAGCACCTGCATGGTCACCACAGAAAGGTCTAGTGACAAAACCATGAAGCCACATCAGTCAGAGGTGTAGAAGAAGCCCTGCAGCCTAAAACCCTTTTAGTTATCCTGGCAAAACCCTGGGTGCACATTGACAGACACCTGCTTTTGCTGGCTCATGCTGTTTCCAGCCATAGTATGAGGGTACTGATGAAAAAGGGTTGGCTGAATTACACAGCTTCTACAAGAAAGGGCTCTGCCAAGGTTGTGCCATGCTGAGAAAATATCCTTCAGAGCCTAAATCCAGTGTGATAAGAGAAATTGAAAGTGATGTCAAAGCTTATGCCCAAACATATATTCCTTTCAATAACTCAAATAATAGGCTAGATAAAGAGTTTTTTTTTGGTTTTTTTTTTCAAATTTTCTGTCCTCAGTAGAAGAAAAGAAGTTAACTGGTGTCCTCATCTTCCCACTCTAGCAAAGTTTTTGCCTTAACCCTTAGACAGACACTCTCTTTTGTGTCTGGCTAAGTAGCCTGACAGGTGTGCTCAGGTAGCCCAGTTAAAGACAAGCACTATAAAAATCCTCATTAAGTGTTTTAAACCATAGTTTGGGTTGGTCTTGGGCAACCAACTGGAAGTTGTCAGAGATGGCTCAGCTGATAACTTTTCTGCAATGGGAAAAGTGGGAGGGCTCCAAGGAGAAGCTGCCACATGTGACAGGTGGGTGATAATGGTGTGCTCCTGTGCCATGTAGTGCTCTGCAAGAGGGTAATTCCCTATCAAGCAAACTCATTGTTCATTTTTTCAGTCAATTTAAGCTTGCAGTGCATACACTGGGACATAACTTATGTAACTGCCATGAGCAGATGAAAATCGCTGCCTTAAGGGTTCCTGCTTTGATCCTAAGGATACAATTTTTGTACCAGAACAAGAAAACAAGAGCACTCACCTGAGATGTATTTTAAAGAAGATTTCACGCATTATTGACATTGTTAGTTATATTTCATCCAAATATCAAAATCTCCAAACATGTCAACCTAAAAGAGAATTATAAGGAGAAAATATCTTCCTCCTTCATCTTTCCTGATTCTGTTCCAGAAGTGCCAGTCAGATCTCTGAGAAACTGCAGTGTGAGGTCTAATTCACTGATTCCTTCATTAAAATCTCTGCTTAGGTTCAGAGTTGGAGCTTTCTGGGCAGATTGTGTTTTCCTTGTTTGTTTGGGTTTTTTTGATAGATCATTGAAACTACATGTGCTCATGTGAAAGAGTCATTTGGATTAAATTTTTCAACTGTTTAAACATATTAAGAACTCCGGCTTCAAAACTTCCAAATAAATGTATGAAATGAATAATTTTTTTCAATCTTTGAATAACTTGTCATGCAGAAATAGATAACCTCTATTGCACTGAATCGTTGATAACGGCAGTAATACAGAAGTGGGTAAGGGTGACAAACTCAGGGCTCAGGCAGCAGGGTGTGTGGATTCACATTGCCTCTGTGTGAGCATGACAGGGGAGGAAGGATTTTGGACAGAAGCATTTACCCACTGGAGTCATAAAATACCTGGAAGGAAGAAATTCCATGGTTAAAGCCTGCTTGCACCCAACCATGCATCAAATATTAACAGTGCATCTTATGCACAGAGGACTAACGGAGTGTAGCCCTGCAGGAAAATATTGATAATTGTGAGGCTTCATTTCAGTGTTTAGCAGGAATGTGCTAAGGATGCATGTTGTGTGAGACACTTTGAAGCACTGCCAAACAATTGTCAGTAATTTTTTTGACAGATTTCCTAATGGTGTGTGGAGGATCCTTCTAGGAGAAACAAGAGCCATGGTGCCCTATTGAGAATGAAAGGTATGAGTATTTCAGCAAGACTATAAGAATCCAAAATATTTTATGGAGGCATATTGATTTTTAATAACAGTTTTGACAAAAAGGTTTTCTTATATCCACTCAGTTACAGAAAAAGAAAAAAAAAAAGAAAGTAAAACTGAGAAAGGGAGAGAGAAAGACACAGGGTTAAAGGAAACTAAAATAAATAAAAAAATATGATCTTTCCAATTGAGTCTTCTACACAATCAGTTAAGAAGTGTTATTTCCTTTCAGAGTAAGGTAGAAAACAAGTTTCTAATTCAGTCATGATTTAAGGATTTCAGGTACATAAACCCTTTTGAGTGGGGTTTGACATCAAACACATTTATTTGTATTCAGAAATGTGTAAGATGGAGGGAGGGAAATGAGGACTTTTAACGTTTTTTCAGAATTTGAGCTCATTTTGTGAAGGAATCATGAGTTACAGCACCAAGGAGTTTTTAAACAATACCTTACACAAATAAAACCCAGAAATTTTTACACTGGCTTCTGCTAATGGATTTTGTACAACCCTTCCTGTAATCATGACAGGGAAGGTTTAGGAAGGTTTAGGAAGGGAAGGGAAGTATTGATTCTTAGGTCCTATACAGCACACAGTGCTTTAGCCAATTCCTGCAATTCTCTTGTGTGGGTCACCCTCAGACAAGGAGCAGGCTGCTCCAGTTCCTGATGCATGCAGGCAGCAAGTTAGTGATTTTGAAGCTGTGACAGACTGCTTACCTGCTGCTCCAGTCTTCATCTTCTCTACATGTTTCCTGCAGAGTATTTAATTAGCAATGGTGCTCAGCATTTCCTGCAAAGCAGGAAGGGGAACAGAAATATGTGTTAGCATTGCATCAAAATAAGGAAATTAAGGAAGGGATGATTTAGAGCAAGCAGGGCTGCTTCAGTTCTTCTTAGAATTGGTTCTTCCACAGAAGGTAGGAAGGAGAGAAAAGGGACAGAGAGAGGACAGGGACAAGCACAGAGCTTTGAGGATAGGTAGCCCTACTGTTCATTTTACTACCTCAACAGGTTGTGATAAAAAGAGATAGCAACCAATCTTAGATGAAAGACACCATCTTCTCCTTCCTTGTTTCCTCTTCTTCAAGAGTGCCCAACTAGACAAGTGCCCAACTCCCAGCATCAGCAATTTTCCTTGTCTTTGAGGACTCTGAAAAAAGCAAAGTGCATGGTGCCATTTTACCATATAAGAATATCAAACAACCAGTTTGACTGGAGAGACTCTCAGATAATGATTGGAAGAGGATATTTTACAAACACTGTGTTCTTCTCTTCCATGTATCTACTACCCCTTTAAATGGTTTGGGATATCTCCCTCATCTCATATTTCAGACAAGCTACAAAGAGCCCAATTACTCAGGACATGTCTGTGATATCTGACTCTTTCTGGGCAGTAAAAACTGCTTCTCTAGTTCTGTCTTCTCTGCCCTTCTCACGCGAGACCACATCAGGACATGTTCCTTCCCTGCCCTTGCATATTGGTTTCTTAACCACCCCAGCAGTATTACTGATCAACTCAATGTCCTCATATTTCCCCCCACTGCACATCTCCAAGTAGCTAAACAATGCTTTCATCTCACTCTTCCAGTGCTTTCTCACACTATGCCACACTCTTCCAACTGTTTAATCTGTCACCAATATTTCTGTTCTCTCTCTTTCATTATGTGGAATGTTTAGATGTATTTTGTATAGAAAGTGTCTCATAAACAGTAAATGGCTTGGTCTATGCTTAGTGTAGAAACACATATTGACAAAAATGCCAGAAGGTGACAATGGAAGCTTTGGCTGCATATATGAATTGCAGGGTGCCATCTTCAGTGTTCCTATGTGTTCATTGCAAAGAGAGAATAAACTGAGAATATGATTCACTAGCCATTAGCTTTGACATCTGGGATAGTACCATTAAGCTCTCCTTTTTGCTTGTACTTTTAGAAATAGTTTTGTGCTAATAGCCTGTTACCAATTTTCTTTACTAAGCATAAATTTCAACTGAAGATGAGTGTCAGTAAAAATATCATGTAGGGTTACCTTTGTGCTGAAAGTAAGCGGGTTTTTTTCTTTATTATTCAAATAAATACTTTCACAGAGAAAATAAAGAAATCTATTTTCAAGAGGAAATTTTTTTCAACAGTAAAATCCACTCTCATTGTTCGTCTAGTGGTCTATCAATCCAGTCATGGGTTATCACCTGCTCTTGCTCTGAAGAGCTAGCATAAGAGATTTCAAAATGCTGATGGTAATAAGGAGTGAATGTTCTTTCCTCCAGCTTCAGTAAAAAGCTAGGGATGAACACAAAACTGCCTGCTAATATCCTTCCATGAAAAGCCAAAGCTCTTTTTTCAGTCACGAAATTATATTATACAACAGGTTAAATAATTTAAAAGAAAGCAAGTAGAAAAGGACTTCTTGGGTAGCATGAATATCGAAGATGGGGTAGGAGTATTGATTTGTTCCTCTCTCTATTCACTGGCAGTAGATGATTATCTTAACCAAACACCTGGTCTTAAGTGGCAAAAGAAATGCAATTAATCCATAAGTTTTATGGGATCTTTTAAAAATCTGTTTACTAGATAAACAGAGATAAACTGGGAAACTGTCAAGTGTTTCTGCTAAGCAGCTCGCATGTTAAGAACAAAAAAGTTCTTATAGCCACTAAATCAACTGAATACCTTTGGTGCTCTGGCGTCTTTTTCTGGAAACACTTTGTCCTTTGTTTTAGTGACATTACATCCACACACTAACTATCTTCTACATTGACCTGTAATAAAACTGACTCAAAAGAAGCTGTCATGGTTTACTTGCTTTATGGATAAGGTACCTTCTAAATGTTGTTAGGGCATACTGCTGACCTGTGAGCAGCAACTGGACTTACCTCCAGCCGTGCCACCCTTTTCTGTGAACAGCATTGATCTGTACACTGGTACAGTGCCACAGGTCGATGTCATGTTTGGTAGTGCTGCAGACTTCAGTTTTTGCTACAGCTGTGTGTCTTTGAAACCTTGTGAAATGACAAAGCCCAAGCCTCCTGCTTGAAAACTTTGAGCACAATCAAAATGTGTTAAAGTGACATGAGGAATGGACAAGGCAAGAAAAATCAGATAATGATTGCTCTTTTGACAGGTTTTCTACTGGACTGTTTCTCTTTGTATCCTTCTGGAAGGAAAAGAAATGTCCTTTGGCCTCATTGTTTCTTTTATACTAAGTCCTAGCGCAATAGATTCTGTTAATGACTGTTCAAAGAGTTTTCAGCACCATTAAGATACAGAGAAAAATGTACCCTCGAACAATGCACACACAGGGAACTTTAATTTCATGATGTTTCTATCCCTCTGTGGAGGATACCATCCAGTTCTGAGGACAAATTTCATGTCAGTAAAACACACAACTAAAGAAAAACAAAAATCCAAGAGGAAAAGAGAGACTTATAGCAAATACTCCTATACACTTCAGAAAGAGGAAAGAAGAAAACAAATATCACTCCTAACTGTTGTTAAAAGCCCCATCTATTTTTCTGCTATTATTATTAAATAAAGTCATAAACCTAACATAGATAGCCATTTAGAAGGAAGCTAGCAAACTCAAGACGATATAACAGAGTTTGCACAGTTAGATTAAGGATTCAGAGCCAACGTGCCAATATGTCAAAGCCCAATTTATCTCCTTTTCTGTCTTGCTTTTTAGAATAACTACATCAGTTTGGACTATTCAGTTCTCCAGGCAGCACACAGCATGCATCTCTCAGAGAGCCAAAAATAGAATTGGGATTCTTTATTATCAGCTCCCTACTGTGTACTAACAAGCAGCTATGCAACATATTGAGAAGGTGTGAGCATGTCAAGCTCTTTCTCCAGATGGATATAAAAATAGTAAATAAACACCAAGACAAAAGCATAACAAAGATATCAGCAGCAGTGGTATAAAGTGGTTTGTCACATGGGTGGGATACATGATACTTGCAGGACTGCTCTGCTTATACACAGACACTGTGGAAGCTCTTGCTCTCAGAAGTGAGTCTGGTACCTTCACTGCAAGGTGTTGGAAGTTCAGTGAAGATTTGTGGAGAAACTGAACTTCTTATCCATTGAACTTCTAACATTAAGAAGATGAAGAGTCTTTTCCCTCATTTCTTATTTCCATTTTTTTAGGCAAGGGATAGTTGACCCATATTCCACATTATTTGCAGCCATTAATTATAATTTTTTGTTTCCTAATTTTATCCTCTTACAGTATGCTCTGATCTGTTTGTATTTATCAGAATGGTCTCAGGAGAAAGATTTTAGTTCTGATGCTGATTTTTGGGTTTTAGTTTGAGGGTTTTTTTTGTACATCTGCATAAACATTTCAAAATATGGAATGTGTTTTATGCTCTTTGAGACTTTGAAATAAAGCTTTTGCATTAGTCAGATGTATTTTTAAAAAAAAAATTCATGAACTTTTTAACCATATCTCTCAAATGTTCTTTGTGACATTTGGCTCGATAGATGTACAGGACACAAGATTCATCTTTGGACCTTGATGGAAAAAAGGTGAAGTTCCTGAAACTTCCATTTCTTTCTGCTACAAATGCTCATGATTCTGCATTTGAATTTCGTGTTTTTAGTGTCCTATAAGTCATCACTCTGTACTAAACTTAAATAAAATATGGAACATAAAGGTTTTGAATATCATAGAATTGTACAATCATACAATGGTTTGGGTTAGAAGGGACTTTGAAGATCATCTAGTTCCAATTCCCCTGCCATGGGCAAGGACAACTTCTACCAGATCAGATTGCTCCAAGCCTCACCCAATTTGGCCTTGAACACTTATAGGGATGGGGCATCTACAGTTTCTCTGGGCAATCTGTTCCAGTACCTCACCACCTTCAAAGGTGGTGTGGTATTTCCTCCTAATATCTAATCTAAAACTGCCCTGTTTCAGTTTAAAGCCATTCCCCCTTGTCTTCTAACTACATGCCTTTGTCAAAAGTCCCTCTCCAGCTCTCTTGTTGCCTCTTTAAGTACTGGAAGTTGTTATAAGGTCTCTTTTTGCTCATCTTTGCATGAGAGGTGTTCCAGACCTCTCGTTATTTTGTGTCCCTTCTCTTGACTCACTCCAGAAGGTTCTTATCCTTCCTGCCCTGGGGATAACAGAGCTGGATGCAGCAATCCAGGTGTGTCTCATGAGAGCAGTAGAGGGGTAGATTCACCTGCCTCAACCTGCTAGCCATGCTGCCTTTTATGCAGCCCAGGACATAGGTTGGCTTTATAGCCTGCAAGTGCACATTGGGTCTTATTCATATTTAATCCACCTGTACCCTCAAGTCCTTCTCTACAGTGTTACTTTTGATCTAATCATTGCCCAGCCTGTACCTGTGCTTGTGATTGTTCCCATCGAGGTGTAGGACTTTGTACTTCACCTTGTTGCACCTCATGAGGTTCACACAGATCCACCTCTAAAGTCTGTCCCGGTTCTTCTGGGTGGCATCCCTTCCCTCCAGTGTGTTGAATGCACCACATAGCTGGGTGTCATCCATAGACTTGCTGTATGTGCACTCAATCCCACGGTACACTTCACTAACAAAGATGTTTAACAGTATCAGTCCAAATACTAACCCCTGAGAAATGCCACTTGTCACTGCTCTGCACTTGGACATCGAGTCTGACTGCAGACCTTTGAGTGCAACCATTTGGTGAATTCCTTATCCACTGAGCGGTTCTTCTCTCAAATCCATACCTCTCCAGTTCAGAGATGAGGATTTCGCACTGTGTCAAATGCTTTGCACATGTCCCTGTAGATGATATCGGTTGCTCTTTCCTTAACCACCACGCTGCATCCCCATTGTAGAAGTCTATGAAATTTGTCAGGCACAATTTGCCCTTATTGAAGCTATGTTGGCTGTCACAAGTCACATTCTTACTTTCCATGTGCCTTAGCATGGTTTCCAGTAAGATCCACTTCATGACCTTGCTAAGCACAGAGAAAAACTGATTTAAGAGGAAAATATGTAGTTAGTGTGGTTACTTTGTTATTTCACTAAGCTTTGGGAACTAAATGGAAGTTGTAGTGTACAGCAGTGGGAATAAAGTGTTATTGCTCAGGGTTGAGTTGCAACCACTCATTTTGAAATGAAACCATGCTATTTTTCTTTAAAGCATTATTTAGTTAACCCATTATCTGTGAACAGCAGAACTCCTCCAACAGTTCTACACAATCTTTTTCACAACATACATAGAAGAAATGTCTAGAATAGATTCAGTTCTGAAGAGAAAGCCCCAGGTTATTTTCACTGAACAGTTTTTATCATAGATATTGTGAACATGATAGAAATATCTGACCTCTAATTCTCCTTAAAGAAGGAAATATCAGCTCCTTGGGACATCATTGTTATCTCATATCTCTGTAAAGAAAAAGATTAAAAAAAATCATAAAAACCTGTGCCTCTAGAGGAGAAGAAATTATCCTGCAGAATTTCAAGCCATTTCCTGACATCCAAGAAACTGAAAGCACACTTCAAAACTCTTGCATCCTTGTGACCTTGGTGGACTATAAAGACTTGCATGTCAGACTTTCAGCTGTGGAATGTAAAACTAAGCTGTTTGACAAACCACATCAGTCAGTGCCTCTGAACAGTGGCTCAAGAATCAGGACTTACCCTTTCCCTATTGAATGATTTATCAGAGTGGTAGAAAATATTGAGCTACTGCTTAAGAAATGCCAGAGGACACTGGACCCAGGAGGGATACATGCATAATTCATAACACTGGTCAACAATATTCATAGGGAACAGTAACTACTTACTTTTCCCACTTTTTTAGTAGACTGACATTTTATGAAAGGAAATAGCAGAGTCACTCATCTTTATTCATAAATCCTAGGGCAGATAGTTTCCCGAACACATCAGAAAAAATATACATGCAAAGGTATATTATGCATGTATTGGTTTCCAAGACCATGTGTATCCTGAGCTATGGGGAATTACAGGGAGATGGGAAACAAAGAGGAATCTACCAATTCACTCAGGCACTCTGGGTATGTAAAATCCACTGTTTACCACCATGAATCAGGAGTAGGTTTGTTTCTGCTTTCAGCTGCCAGATTTGTAATACAAAAACTAAAGTCATAGCAGTATCACTTAAAAAAATAAAAAGAAAGCTCTAAATGAGCTGAACTAAATGATGGAATGTTTATTCTCTGCCATACCTTAGTACTCACCATGGTCATTTTGTTTTGTTTGGCATGATGGAGACAAATATAATATTTAGAATGAAGGGGTTTATTTGATGAAATCTGAAGTTCTACTGTCACAACCTACAAAGGGGGAACTGGTTACTGGTTATCCTAGTTCTTTCAGTTTCTGAGAGGTTTTCATGCATATTGGCTTCTCCCACTAGTTAAGCTGAAATACTTTCCCCTGCTACAAGGGCAGACCACTCGTGCACACACACACTGTGCATCAGCTGATATAAATGTGGTCATCTGACTATGTGGGAGTAAAAAACATGTTTAAACACAGGTATATAGAGTCAATTCAGAGATTCTGGTATACCTTACTTACTCGCAGAAAGATTTGTCACTCCTGTAGGTTTTGTGTCATATTATCTGCTCTTACATTGATGCTTTGGACAGCTGAAGATGTCTGAGAAAGTATCAGTCACCCAGATTTATGTACTTGAATTACTATATTCTTTTTAGGGGTTTTTTATTATTATTTTCACATCAATTCCTTGCATATACTGGTAATAAAATTGTGCCTCAAGGGCATGAAATACTGAAATATCAGATTACTGAAGAAAATGTGTGTGCCTTAGATCGTGTCATACAGAGCTCTTAGAAAATCATCTCTGCATCTAGAAAAAAATATCTCAACCATACTCTGAAAAAAAAAGGAAAAAAAGGACTAACATTAAAGCTTCAATAATTCATCAAAATCCAGTTTAAATAAATAATAAACCATATAACTAAACACCTAATCATTCAGATCCTGATTATTGTGGCTCACTGTTTATTAGATTCTCAGTAAATTAATTTGTGTGACTTACAAGCTAAATGTTTAAGAATAAAAAGGTTAATTGAAGGTTAGAGTAGGATACATTATTAAGTAGTTGACATATTGCCTTGATGTTATGAATAATCTGGAAGTAGTTCAATACAGTTGCATCTGCTTTTCCCAAGTCTGAACTTGACCTGCAGTCTTTCTTGCAGAAACATTGTCACTTCTTTATGTCTAACAGGGTTTTGAGTAATTTGGTTTTTTTACCTCCCTTCTCAAGAATATGAATTATTAATAATGTGAAGAACACATTCAGGGAAGAAAAAAACAGAGCCTATCACAGCTCCTGAAACCTATAAGAATTTGAAAACAGGGCGAACAAAAAAAGTTAAACATCCATACCTGAGGTTGCTCGTTTGCATGCCAACAAAAGATAGTGAAGGAACTGCAAAGAAGCTTTGAAATGAGAGGATTATTAGAACAAGAAGAATTTTGAATTAATCAGGACAAGCTTGTATAAGCAGATCCAAGATGCCAGAGGGTTTAGAAACTCTTTTTCTGTAAATCACTTCCTATCACAGATACTTTTCATGAAAGGAAGATGGGAAGGTGAGCTTAGGGGGCAGATGGGGAGGAGGTGGTCCCATCTCTGACATGCTCTGAATTAATGCAGATGTCAGGCAGCAGCCAAGTGTGTGGAAAGAGAACTCTATATCAAAACAAAGGTTTTTGCAACTACTGTGATAATGATGAAGAGCAGATCTGCAGCGGGTTTTTTTTTGTCAGAGATTCAATTCAGAGGTAAAGCAAATCACACTAACTGAGTACCTATCCCTCCATTTTGTGCTATTTTTTCTCCTCTCCCAGCATCATCTCCCTTCATTTTTATGATAAACAGGACTTGAACTCTGCTGAGCCTCACAGTTCTGCATCTCGTTGATGACTCATTAAGATTTTATCATTCCAGTGACATGTTATTGAACCCAGTTTCCTTAGGGGGCTGGTCTGGTGATTACAGGAGTAACCAGTGACTGCTTAATCACCCACTTCATTATATTCATATTAATAATAAATACCAGGAGGTAGACAGTTATAATTACATTGCTAGTTTAGGAAGACATGAGCCTATAAAAGTTGGCAACACTGAAATACAAATTCGGTCATAAATATCACACACATGACTTGGAAGGTGCAGAGAAAGGTAAGAAGATAAACATGGTTATTTTAAAGAGAGTTATTGTCACAGCAATTGTGATGCTGTTTAATTAAGCAAAGGAAAAATACTTCCTTGATCATGAACACCTTAGAAGAGATGAGGGAACGTGATATTCACATCTGGTTTGAAAGCATTTTTTTATGAGGGAAAGAGGCCACAAAGAACCCTCATAACATCCTTGCTATGATATTCTTTGGATCAAGAGGCTGTCATTTTCTATGGCCATAATGTCTGTAAAGTATGGCCCATATATCCAGGGTTGCTATTCCATCTTTGATCAGAAGATTCTTTGCAGAGCAGGGATTTTCAGCATTGTGGAAGTCTTGCAACACAGCAGTTCACCAAATATACTACCAGTGCTAAGCAGACAGCCTCTTCTAACTCTAATGAGCTGTGGCAAACACGCTGAAAGGTTTGACACTGTATGATTCACCACAAAGTGGCAAAAATACTGAGCTGGATGTGTACTGAACTGCAGACACAGAAAGGAGAGGGCTTCTGGTTTACTATATGTATCTTTTAATATTAGAAGAACTGTCATCCAGAGGAACTTGCTTGCTACAGAAGAACAGGGTTTTGACAGCTAAGTCAAGGACAATGTTGAGTGAGGGTTTGTGAGGGAACGTATTGGACCAAGGAGTAATGAACAATGATATTTCTCCCAATGCAAGGAAATGCTTTCATGGCTGAGGATTTCTGAAAACTACAGATCAAACCTCATTTTTCTGAAAATCCAGAAGAGTATCTCTTTGTTCCTCACCATATTGAAAAAGAGGCTTGAACAGATCAAATTTTTGTTGCAGGGGTTTGTTTTCACACAACTGAAAATTTTATCTGCAGTGAGGTTAAAGAAGTTGTCAAAAGAAAAGTGAAGGTAGAGTTGTATCCTGAATAAGACTAAGAAAAATCCTAAGTTCAGAAGGTGGATGCTCAGGCAGCTCATCACTTAATTCTGTTCCTAGAACTTCACATATTCATGTGTCACTCTAAAAGTCAGACGTCTCAAATGAGCAGAAGCTGGAAATGTTAGTACAAGTTTCTTCAGATAAGGGATTTAGTACTCTCAACTGCTAGCTATTTTGTAAAACAGGAGGTTTGTAATTGTGCCAAGCTTTATAGAAAATTTCACATGGTTTGAGTAATATGTGAGTTTGGTCTGAAAGGAAAATAAGCAGTTTGTTAGACCAACAATTACTGCCTTAAAAAGCCTTAGATCAACAATAACTCAGTGATCATTTGTCTGAAGTGTTTCTGGGATTTCTCTGCTGAATGCTATGGTGCAAGGCTAGTTTGACACCTACATGCTTGAAGAAAGTAACAGGCCATGCCTTCAGTCGCAGAATACTTGGTCTCTTGAGGCATCTTAGTGATTCAGTTCTCCTTCCCAAGCTATCCCTCCAAGTGTGTGCATACAGGGAGAATCTTGACTGTGCACAGCTTCTGGCTGGTGTTATGCCTCAGTTTATAGGGAATTAATCATTATTTGCCATGATCATATTTCTTCCAGGGAAGAACCTTTTTGTGAAGCTATTAAGGTTCTTTTAAAATATAGAACTTGGGAGAGACATGGGGAAGTGGATCCAGATAAAATAAAAAAATAGCTAGGAAAAACAGAATCAACGATTTGTCGAAAAAGGTCATGTATATCTTGGATTTCTTGAACGATTTTTCATTAAAACTGAAAACCACTGAATGGCTGAGGAAATAAGAATGGGAAATAAAGGAGTGCTTCTATAGTTGAGGAGACATTCTTTAGGTAGACAGATGCACACAGGGATGGTTTTGACATAGTCCTTTGTGCTCATGTCCACAAATGCATACATGAAGAAAAGAACTGTCAGCTCATTGTCCACCAAAAAAATGTATAGGACAGCATAGGAAAATTGGGGCACAAAGATCCATCTTTATTTAAATGGAACAGCTGAAGATTCTGGCATCTGAATATATATTAAGTAGATCAAGAAAAGTGGTTATAATGCAGCCACTTAAAATTTACAATACTTTTATAAAAATAGATTCAAACTTTGCTAATATGCATTTTGATTGACTATACATTTTCATCTCACTTCCATTTCTCCCTCAGGCTCCACATCCCTAGTTAGGCAAATAGTTGGCCTTTACCAGATGACATAAAATTGAATTCATTATCTGAGTTACAATTAGATAAAGCACTCAGTTTTGATCCTTTATTCTTCTGAGTTACTGAAAAGATAAAACCCCTACAGCCTTGGCCCCTGAGGCTTCCCACACAATAGCATATTGCCTCACCACAGTGAAATATGCATGGCTGGTTAGACTCTTCTCTAAAGATACAATTAGTAATTTGAATTCTGAGCTCTTTTATTGAAAACAGAAATAACAGAAATAGGTATTCCAAAACTATGTCTCACTGTTTTCCCTCTAGTCTCAGCAAAGCTTTGGTTTGAACAGAAAGAAGTGGAAGAATTACCTGCTTATAAGCAGGCAAAGCAGAGAGTTAACATCAGCCTGAACAAGAAGAAAGTGCAAGGAATTTTGTAGCACTCAGTTGAACTGTCTACTGAAGATGTACTGGGGGAGAAATGTCCAACAGCAGAGACAAGAAAAAAATGTACTGCAGAAACTGGTATTTTGAATAAACAGAATAAAAATAATTCTGATCTCAACTAAGATTAAATCTTACCCATATACTCATCAGCCTTCTTTGCGGTAGCTTCTACTTTTTTTTTTTTTTTTTCAGTTCACATCAATTCTGGCTTCTAGTTCAACCAATGGCAGAAAGAGAGATTATCTTTCCATTCCTTCTCTTCACTGCACCTGCCACAGAGAAAGACAAAATGGGCACAATAGTGAAATAGTGAAAAAGTGTTATTTACTGTTAAGTTTTGCTCTGAGAAGACTGACTACACATTGTAAGTACTCTGCTACACCGCTCATCTCTTAAAGAAGATAATTTTGTAATATGTTACTTCTTGTTAAAGCCCCAAGCATGCAATTACAGGAAGGTTCCAATTCAAGCTGCTTCCCTGGTAACTATGTACTCAGGTTGGCAATCTATTTGTATCCCATATGTTTAAATGACCTGCATAACCTCTAGAAAGTCCAGGTTGCTTTTCCATTAGCAGACTGATCTTTGGGTACTGAATTACCAAAGCAGAACACAGAAGTTTTTCAGTTCAATGAGAGTCATTTGGGCAAAATCCCTCACACATAGCTTTAGCAGAGAGACCTCTTATCACCACAGGAAAGATGATAGGGTAGAAATGAGGGAGGATTTGCTGATCAGATTTCAAGTTGTCATTATACAATTACTTCATACTTCAACTCTCCTCTCTTGCTTGCAAGAGTTGTAATCATTGCCTTTCAAGAAGTACAACCAGAGCAGCTTTGCTGGAGAGTGTCAGTATCCTAAATGTGCAATCTTCTGCTGTCAAATTCAAGACACCTCTTTCAGTGTCACATATGCATTCAACCTTATCAAATATGGTTTTTTACACACCTTAACAAGTAGTCCTTTTTTTTTTTTTCTGCAGTTTTGACACTGTAGTAGGAAATAATAGTCTATAGAAATCTTTTACTCCACGTGCAGAATTAAATTGCCTTCTAAGGTTGGTGCAGGATACACTGAGTATTTTAGAGCATTAATATTACAGGGTAGTAAGTTACCTGCTCCAAATCAAGAATCCCCAGGAAGACTGATAATTACCTCTCACCAAATTCCAAAGATCATGGAATCACAGAATGCATAAGGTTGGAAGGGACCACAGTGGGTCACCTGGTCCAACCTCCCTGCTCAAGCAGAGTCATCCTAGAGCATATCAAACAGAATTGTGTCCAAAATGTTTTTAAATATGTTTGGTGACGGAGACTCCACAACTTTTCTGGGCTATTTGTACCAGTGCTCTATCACCTCTATAGAATCTCTTCTGAGACCTTTATTTTCTTCCCTGCTCTCTGTACAAATCTTTAATTCATTTTCTGTACCAGAGAGGAAACACATGCATCTACATGCATCTCATTAATTAGAGAGGGGCATCTATCAGAGCTGGATCTTTCATTTTCTAAACTTCTTTATATCAACGCTTTAACAGAAAAAATTCTGGCTTTTGGTGATAAATATTTAAATCTATTTAACACCATCAGACTTACTGTGAGAGGGTTTTTTATTCCTGCGCCAAAGTTAGTGTTGCCTGACATCAGCAACTGCAGTCATCTCTTCCAAATTTCCCCTGTAATGTTTATGACCTAACACAACAGAGAAATTTGCAACTGTCTCTTTTGTCTTCAAGTGACTGACGAATTATATTAAGATACATGTTACTGATCAGTCACTGGTATAAAGAACTATAAGTTTACAGAAATAAGTCTATATATATATATATATATATACATATATAAATATATATACAAACAAACATCTGTCAGTTTTCCAGTGACATTTCTAGACAATATGATACTTCCAGGCTCAGCACAATGATGGATTTCATGGGCGCTATATTAGAATAAATTTCTGATGTGAATCTGCTATGTCAAAACTTCCACAGTTTGATTTACTCTAGACTTCTTATTTTTTTGAAATCCTATTTTATTCAGATCCAATATATCTGCAATGGAGTTGGTCTGTGGTCAATACTAAAAAAATTCAGTAAAATGAAGAAATAGCCCTATAAAATTGATTGCATCAGTTGGTAATATTTTGCCTTATTTTCTTTCAGTTAATAATTTCAGAAAGTTATGCAGTAAGAATTTCTTCTTCTTTATTCTGTACATTTTTAAGGGCTCTCAAGACCTTTTATAAACATTCTATGACAACATGATAATGACGGGGGGGGGGGGGTGGCAACGAGGTTGTGTTTGAAGTGTGTGCTGTATGCCTAATTTCAAGAATCTATCTGCCCCACAACAGTACATACTTTCTCTAGGATTAGAGTGAAAAATGAGGGTTCCATTACCTTGCAGAGAGTGACTGATTCAGAGTACACAGTAAATATTTGGAAAGGGAACTCTAGTTTCATGCTTATACCCTCCTCAGCCCTGCCTTCATGTACACTTTTAGAACCTACGTTTTAAAGTATGCAGCCATGACGCCTTCTGAAGACAATCAGGAGCAAACCTTGTTAAACAGTGAATTTTCAATTAAATAAATCAGTATAAAATCTGCCCAGGACGACTGAGGAAGAAAGAATGATATTTTAATTAAATTTTACATACAGTAATAAAGCGGTGCCTTGGACAAGATGTAAGAATAGTGATCATAGAATTGTTAAGGTTGGAAAAGACCTCCAAGATCATCAAATCCAACCTTTGATTGAATACCACCATGCCCACTAAATCATATTACACAGTGCCGTGTCCACTCATTTTTTTTAACACTTCAGGGATGTTTTTCACCCAGAAGGTTCTTCACCTAGAGAGTGGTTGGGCACTGGAACAGGCTCCCCAGGGAAGTGGTCTCAGCACCAAGCCTTACAGAGTTCAAGAAGCATTTGGACAATACTCTCAGGCATATTCTGTGATTCTGTGATTTACTGCATATGGGAGAAATGATTTTGCTTGATTTTGCATTTTTAAATTGTAAAATACGGTGTTTATCTTACAAGCATGAGCATTTTGTTAGAAATAAAAATTGTTTCAAAACCTTTTTTGTCTTATATATTACTGCCTTCATTGACTTTTGTTTCTCACTGGAAAGCAGGACACCATACCAGTTTTTATTTCAGACTGTGTTTAGAAAATTTCAGTCAAAAGCCTTGTTTATAGTTCCAGCACTATTTTGTAGCTGACTTTTTACATCCTCTGTATTATGTCTTTAATACACTGGAAATTTCACTCTGGACATTTTACTATCCTGATCTGGAACTATCTTCCATATTTTCATCTAAATTTCCCATACGTACTCTAGATTTTTTAGCAATTTTATTTTTCCAGTTTGTCATAAATGTCATATATTGAGAAGCATCTTATCTCTAGGATCTCTGTGTCAGCCCACAGAAGAAGCCTGGCAGTGCTAAGGCACAGCTGACCATCAGCATTATTTTTTTTTAGGTAATTGCAAAAGAAAATGAGAGGACAAAATAATGAAGATGAAGAGAGACTAATTAGTCGATTAAATGATGGCAGTTCAGGGATATTCAACTATATAGAGGATATTCATGGAAAGAATATGCTTCAGCTTCATACTACAGTAGAGAAATGTTCAGGTAAGGCCACTGAGACCCAATAAAAAAGCTTTAGAGTAAGAATAAAAAAAAAAAAAGAAAATGCGAGTTGTGATATTTCCACACTTGGTCTTAGGGAAAATAGGCAAGTGCAGCTGCTACTGTAATAGACAAAGAAGAATTATGAGAAAAGATACTTGAAATTAAGCAAAAATTAATAAAATTCAAGACTGTAACTGTGCTCCTGAAGTGATGAGGAAAAGGAATATGTCCCTTTTCAGCAGAGTTTTTAAGTGATTTGTCTGCTGCTGCTGTGAAACAAAAAGGAAGAGCATGAGCTACTACAAGATTGGATTTGAACAAGGTTAGAGATCTCCCTTGCTATTTGAAAAGTAAACACTACAGAAAGAGTAACGTTAAGGAAGCCTTTTTTTTCTTTTTTTCTTTTTTTTTACCCAAGAGATCAGACACTGCTGCTATGACTGTGCTACTATTGCCAGAGATAACAGTCAACTGGGTTTTCCAGGAAATCACAAGAGAAATGCACAGAATAATATGTCTTTTATACACTTTTATATACAGAATCCTGAGAGGAAATGAAGATATTATACTAGTCCCTTTTTTCTATTTTTTTCTTTTTTCTTTTTTTTTCAGATGGTCATGGTTCAGTTTCAGTCACCTGTAGAAATGAACAAATAACAACTGCAGTGAAGGACTCTGCTTTTGAAACTAGCTTAGAAGTGAATTGGAAGAAGACAAGGCTTCTAGAAGGCAATGACATCTGATTTTTTTTCATGGTCAAAGGACTGTACTGTCAAGAACCTCTCTCTAACAAGAGGAAATCTTGTTGGAAGGGATTTCATTCCTAAATGGATGACTATTCAATCAAGAAAGATGCTAGCAAGTAAAGAGGGTGCATACACAAAATGGAAAAAAGAAAGGCGTCATCATAAAAAAGGTTATATCCTAGATATCAAGAAGTATAGAAATGAAGAGAGAATAGTCCAAATGTGGGCTATGCTCATCCTTACAGGACATATTAAAAGAAATGACCAAGTGCCATTCAACTAAATGGAAAGTTATCTGTTAATGAAATTTGTTCATAACTCAGTTTTATTGCATATTATAAATGTATAGGATATCAGAATGTCACATCAAAAGATGCAGGGCAACTGAAGCCTAGAAAAGTTGGAAAACAAATAGCATAAGGAGGAAACTCAGGTACATTGCTGCCGATGTGGTGATTGATTATCAGTTGGAAATAGCTGAGGAAGAGGAGAAAGTAGATCTGTCAAATGACTGTAGGATGGCAACAAATCACCAGGGTTTTTTTCATGTAGAGAAAAGAGTTTATTCTTATAATACTGCAAGAAACTCCGTTGGTTAGAGCATGGTGCTAATAACACCAAGGCTAGAGGTTTGATCCCCGCATGGACCATTCATTTAAGAGGTGGACTCAGTGATCCTTGTGGGTCCCTTCCAACTCAGAATATTCCGTGATTTTGTGATTCTGTGAAATAGAGACCTCCTCCAGCACCATCCTAGTCTTTGATGTTCAGAAAATATCAAATCAAACTGAAAAAGAAGTAGAAAGGACCTTCTGAAGTGGTCAAGAAATGGAAGAAGAATGAAAGAACTTTGTTTGATCAAACTTGTAAAATAAAAGCTCAAAAGAGGATATCTTTCTTTGAAAAAGTTTCAGGAGAAGGAACAGCAGGAAAAGGAAGAGTCACACAGTCTTCAGAAGAAAATCTTTGTGCAAATACACAGGTATGACACAGATACAAACAAACCTAGGCTGAAAATTAAAGAGGTTTATGTTTTGCAATACCTTTTGAATGATAGTACTAATGGAGACGAAAACATGGAGTAATGCAGAAGAACAGCATGCTAGGTATATTAGCCAAGCTGAGCTGGTTATCCTCAACAAGAACAGGCAGGACTAACTTGATGATTTAAGATCTTATTTCTGTTCGTGTGCTTTCAATTTTTACAGCACTGTGACAATTATGTTACTGATTTTGGACCCTAGATCTGGTTTTGGAATGTGAAAGTTTTAGTATCTCAGCTGTCCCAAAGGTTTAAATAGTTTAATTGTACCTTTCTGCAGCCTGGAAAAACAGAAACACTGTTCACTATAAAAAGTGGATTTGCTAGCACCCAGACCGTGCAAACTGTAGTCTTCAGTGTTACTTAGACATAAAAATGAATGCCAAAATCTAACTTATCTTAAAAAAAATGAGAATGAAATTTGGGATGTAAGTTAGACATTAAAGGTTCATTGGTTTTGTTCTATTGTGAGGATAAGCACCTTCCACAAACCACACCTGAAACTTTTTTTGAAGTATAATATAAAGAAAGTCTTTCATTTATAGTAGTAAAAAAAAGTCTATCCAGATTGTGAGATGTACCCAGTACTTTTAAAAGAAAAAAAAAAAGTCCCAAATTGATTTAACTTCCTATATTGTTCATTTGTTTTGCACCAGTATATAACCACTACCACTTAACTTATTAGTGCTATTTTTGGCTTCTGGGCTGATACAAAATGTTACTAAATTTAACCCAAAGAGCTATGTTTTTTGTGGTTGTTAGGAACTGCCAGTCATGCCAGCATAAGATACTTCAGACAGTTCCACTCTATGTTCACATACAGATCCGTTTTGAATATCTTACTAATTCATTTATCAAATACTAAGTTCCCAACAGTAAGAAATGAAGCGATTGTTTAGGCTTCTCTCTGGGTGCCTTGTCATTCTTTTTCTGTGCCAAATAAATTATTACTGTCTTTTGATTATGAATTCAGGAAAGCTCAGAAGAAGCTTAATTATAATCTGTACTTAGGAGGTTTACATGTTGCTTGTATACCTGATTTAGTAGAATTACATACAATATTGATTCTGGAGAATAAAACATTTGCATAGAAAGATTGTACCACTATATTCAGCAACATCACTACATTTCTATTGTCCTTCAGTGATGTTTTTGAATTCAGGAAACCTATGGGCTACCACATAAACATGCTGCACTGCCTATCCTTTGTTTTGAGTCTGTTTTATTCTCTGCCACAATTAATGCACTTCTCAGTAATGGTAAAAGTAACGGTAACCACTGCTATTCTTTTATTATTCAATAAATGCACTTCTTCACTGCCAGTAAATTACATTATGGAGAGTGATACGGGCTGCTGAAGGCTCAGAGAACAACGCATTGTACTCTGTGCTGATCTTTTTGCTCACTACCCCTGCAATGGCTATGGGAACAAATGTTATTGCAGTATAATGCTTTTAAAATAGAAAAATTACCTTAGATTAAAATTAGTGTCATCCACTGGAGAATCAGTTCCACAGGAATGAAAGGATTTCTTTTTTTGTAAGGGACATTTTCTGAAGCATAACAGATTAGTAAATGCAATTTATGTACTTTTTTTGTCACATATTATAATAGCTTCTATTTATTTGTGCTATTTTTAAACAAGCACAGAATTAGACTTGAATTTTTTTCCAATGAATTAAGAATCTCAGTGAACAAGACATATTATAATATTGTAATCCTGTGAATTACAGACTGGCAATGCCAGACACCATACAGAAATATATTAACATGTTATGGTGGTTTGGCACTACTTTTCTTTCACAGAGTTATGTATTGTCTGTTACAGATTTTTTTTTAAAAATCTGTAGATCTCTACAGGCTATTAAAATCATCTAGAGTGAAAAACAAAGTACTTCTAAAGGTTTCCTTCTACCCACCATATGTTGCTAGAAAACGGCTTACATATAGAAGTAGCACATATTAGAGCTCTGCAAAACTGCCAAAAATGCTTCAGGTAATCTTCTTGCACACATATAAAAAGTGCCAAATTTTGAAAAGGGGTAAATGCATCACACATGAATTTTTCATCTCATAAGCCAGTGAGACTGCCTGAGTAGCCTCTAGCAAATTTACCCAAGACAGAAGAGGAAAGCATGTGTTTTTGCAGACTAAGGGTTATATGAACAAATGAGGGAACCACAGGGCAGAAAATATGCTTTAATAGAATATGTATGAAATTTGGTGGGCCTTGGCCAAGCTTCTGGAAAACATGTGTGCTATAGATTAGAATAACTTGAATAGGTTCAAGTGACATGTTCAAAACCACCAAAATAGGATACTTTATTGAAAACTGATGAGTTTTAAGGTCTTAGCTTGCTGAAGAACTTGAAGAATAATTAAACATTATGCTTGTTAGGACATCAGTCTCTGAGCTCAGCAGGAAGATAAGAAACTTTGGAGAATAAAAAATGTGGCACATTAGTTGATCTAATTTGTCTTTTCCTCTTTCCCTTTCTCAAATAAGAACTGTAATTCTCTCTTCCCCAAGATATCAACTGTTAATAATTCACTATGATGATTTTGGACATTTTATATTTAAAGTCTGCATACAATCTACTGATTAAATCACATTATGAATAGTTCGATGAATATCTTATTTAAAAAATTACTTTCTTCTGCCACCACAAATTGTACATATTCAGCAAATGACTGGCCATTTTAATAAGAATGAATGCAATTATTTTACAGTCTGTACTCTTTACAGGTTGGTGTACTTCATTTTCATGTAAGAAGTCAGTGTCTATTATTGGAAAGGAGGATTTTTAAAGTTGCCATTTGTGTATCTGTAATTTACAGAAAGTGACCTTGCCTGGAAAAATAAATAAGATATGAGGAGCTTCAATGAAATCATTGAACGCAAAAAGACATCAGTCACTGAGTATTCTTTTCCTTTGCCACAATCCCCATTGTGATATTTTCACTCTTTTTTTTTTTTTTTTTATCAACTAAACCAAGAAAGAAACAGTAAAAAAAGCTAATATGAGCAAAGAAATCCTGAAACAAAGCCAGTAGAGTGGACTTAATTCTTCCTCAGGATATATGAAATCAGACTAACAAACAAAGGCCTTAATTTTGCATCTTTTCATCAGGTTTAGTTCTCAGATAATTTAATCTATTTTAATAGCATTATACTTTGAGTTGGGGGATATCTGGAATGCAGCCTGTGTCCACAGCAACTGCAAAGAGTGGGAGTCAGCTGAAGTCCATTTCATCTTGCAGGTACCATGTGGCTGTTAATGATAACTATCAGAACTCATATGATACACAATAAAACAGTGTACCAGGGCAAAGATAGATGATGAAGTGACATATACAGATGTAAAAATCCCAAAGAAAGAAAAGGATGTAAGTATCTGTCACTGAAGCCCTAAATAATTTCCTCTTTCAGCTACCGTGCCTTTGTGAAAATGGAATTCAGATTTCTAAGTTAGATATTTTTGAAAGATATATCTCTGATCTGCTTTGACCACATAACCAGGCAGGTATAATAAATGATCACTGGACTCTCTCTGTGCTATTTCAGTGGCTTTTGGAAAATCACTGAAAAAAGAAAATGTCTTTTAGTTCCTCAAGTCTTATTAACTTCAACCTATAAACCCATCAAGTTACAGGGAAGGGACCTACTGTTTGCCTCCAAGCCCAGAGTGCAAAAACAAGGAAGCGCAGAAACTGCTGTAGTTCCTTATGAGTGTCTACTTCATCATTTAACCTGATCCTGCTGGGCCCCGATTCAGGTCCTTAATCACATCATTGTGATATATCTTCAGTCCCATCTTTTTACCTGCTCCACAATGTTCAATCAAATGAGTACTTCCTGAAACACAGAACTGATGACAGAACCCAACAGTTAGATACAAACTTGACTTACAAAGGTACAAGGCTAGAGTCTCCCTGAATGAGAGCAGAGGTAGGTTGTGGGTCACCAGCATCTTGCATAGTTATTATAGGTGCATTAACAACGATGGGGATTGATGGGAGAGGTGGAGCTTCAGAAATTCTGGTTTTGAGTGGGAAACCCACCATTCCAAAAAGATTTTAATAAAACAGAAAAATTCCCATCATGTAAGCACATATATTTGTGTGCATATGTGTACATTTTCTCTGTGCACATTTGTGTATATATATGTGTGTGTGTGTGTGTGTATTTGTTTATACAGTACCATGCTTCTGTTTTGCAGCACAATTTGCTTGAAGTGGAAGCAGGTGAAGATCCTTAGATCGTTTTGCCCATGATACCACTTCTACCATTTACTAAAAAAAAAGAAAATATTCTAGGAAATAAAAGTGGTGTCAGGAAAAGGTATTTAGACAGGCTCCAGCCTAAAAGACAGTAAGATCTTGGAGACAGAAGCTAGTTGAGAGGAGCAATCACACTCACTGACTGCTCATTTCAGGCTCTTGTCCTCCTTCCCTCCTTCTACATTTACTTCAGGTATTTCTTAACTCAGTGTCCTGAAAACTACCGATGCATTTGACGTGACCTATTGACAATGCATTGCTGATGCTTTAATTGGCACAGACAAGACCTGTGATGGTGTTGATTCCACCTGCCACAGCAGGTTACCTTTTCACACCTCAGTATTTTGAACATAGATAAAATTCTTGGTATTAGATTTCCAAGTAACTCAGTGTGCTTAAATAATCTACCTGACCCTCCATCAACACAATTTCACCCAACATTTCTCTGAAATTGTTCTTAGGTTATGACCTTACTGAGTAAGTTTCAATCAAGAGTGAATTTTTTTAAGTTTTGTATAGCTGTGAAAATGAGTATTTATAATGGGAAGCACAAAACATCTTTACCTATAACTACACTGCTGCAAGCTGAAATAGTAAATGAGCTTACTCTGTTCCATTTTACATTCTATGAGCTATTAGACCGAGGATTTGAAAGTGTGATTTAATTCCTCTCTCCCAGTATATTAAAGGTATATATATATTTTTTTAGTTCTTTTCACTGATGCTGTTTTACATTTTACCCTTTAGCATCCAATAAAAACAAAATAAGAGAAAAAGACAGAAGAAATGAAACTGCTGTAGAAAATAACCCCAGAGAAAAAGACAACTTCGTTTACAATCTAATAAAATATTTTTCATGAGTGTGGAGGGCGAAAAGAACTCTGTAATACCACGTAACTCAAATCTGTTGTGTTGTAAGGAAATGAAAAAGTCAGCTGTCATCATGAGAGAGGCTATGCTTCATACAACTGATCCGCACCTACTAACTACATAAAGAAATTAACTGATAATTAGGCACAGTAGCCACTATATTTGATCAATAAAACTTTACAAGGAGCTTCTATATTGACTTTTTACTGGTCTTTTTATGGTTTTTCTTTTTTTTTCAGCTGACAGCTCTCTTGTGAAGCACTTCTTACCCCACTCTGATCCAAGTCTAATGTCAGTCTGCCTAGCAGTGCTGTTTCACTCAGATAGTCTTAAAAGTTAAGAATTACTTTTCCTGCCTATAAAGATTCTTTCTGTTTCTCTGCACCTTCAGAAAGTGAACTCTGGTCCACTTAAAACTCATTTAATGCAGTTTCTTGGGTGCAGCTGAATTCTTCTTGGACAATATAATGCTTTTTTAATCAAGAAGAGGTCTCTAAGAGATGGAAATAAAAAAAGAAATTTCTATTTTCTATAGTAGAAATTTATATTCTATCCTTTGTGACATAATTGATATTATGTCTTATTATAAAAAGACCTTCCAGAGACAATTCAGTAGTTGTGCAGATACCTTAAAACAAAATTCACTAATAGAATTAATCAACACGTGGACTACGCAGTTTGTAATGAAGAGGGGGGTTATACATTTTTGCTAACCTCTCATCTCTTGCGAAGTTGAGGTTTCCTTTTTATCCCTGCCCTCCGCTGCAGGTCTAGTTCTACCTACATGCAGAAGTGAAAGGAAATTGAGAGGGTTACTCTCCTTAAATTGAAGTTTTATCCTCAAAGAAAAGGAAAATGCATTTGATTTCCTATTGCATTCAGAACTATACACCCTTCTTTGTCAACTAACTCTGTTGTTAATCACCTTTTACCCTTAAGGAATCTCAGAGGCAACGTTCACACACATGAGGAGGATACATGCTCCTGCTCAAGCACTGAACAACCCAAATATAAAATCTTTATTCCTAGTACAGGAATGAGAAGAAATGCAGTTTGATTTGAGACGAAATACAGTTTGATTTGTTCAGAAACTAATTTTTTTAGGTTTATGTGCAAATTCTCTTTCTTGTAGGCAGCAGAGATTTAATCAAGAGTAAAGAAGTCTTTGTGATGGTTACAGACTCTCATCTCTTTCAGCAGTTCCATGAGTCACTGAACTAATTTCCAGTGAACTGAAGCTCAGCTGTTCTGCCAGTGTTCATACACTTGCAGATATGCCTCTGCATAATGTGGCCTTCACTGCTGTGTACAGACAGTAAATAATAATGAAGAAGAAATCAGTCATAAGGTTGATTTTGTCACACAAGCCTTCCAGGTTTCTGTTTAATGCAAAACCGTACCTATCATTGGAGGAATGTGGGAGTTGCTCGTCCTGTTGCCTAAAACAGGAAAAGTTTCTAGACAATATTAGTATAGATAAGGTAGAGAACAGTTGTTTTTTTTTTAATAAAGTGCTTTACAGTGCAGCAAATACATAAAGCGCATGAGTGTCCAGGGGTTCTGCAATTTTATAGTACTTATTAATTCATCCAATCCAAGAACTATTCACCCCCAGGACCTCCCCAGATCTGTCCCCTGGAATGGCTCCCCAGAACTGAGGCGGAGGTCTCAAGATCCCTTTCTTCCTCATCTTCCTCCTCCTCACAGCCTGCACAGCCTTTAGAGCTCCTCCAAGGTTCCTGGGTCTTCAAGGTTGCTTTGGCTGTAATAATATCTTATTGTGCTCTTCTAGGCATATGCCCCAAAAGAGATGTGCTTGTTATAGACTTTTGTCTTGGAAAGAACATTAAACAAAACCCAACAAATTTAGAAAATTTGATGTGAAGCATAAGAACAGGGTCTGGTAACTGTCAACTGCTATTCAAAAAGTATTAGAAAAATCCATACTTGCTATAAGTCTTAAGAATCCTAAGGCATCATTCCTACAACACTGTTGTTCGAATGAATATGAAGAAATCTATCCCCAGTTCTTTTCCATATAGGTGGTTTTTCATATCTGGAAGGGACAACCAACAGCCTCAGTGAGAGCTGAACATCACCATGGAACCCGAAATAGCTGGGACACTCAAGATCCTTGTTTTCAGCCTATTCTTGATGCTTATTCTCAGCTTGGTGTGATTAAACTTCAGGGAGTTACATTTTGATGCCAAGTTTGGGAAAGCCACTGCCATCTGGTTTTTACCAATTAGTCTTGACAACTGGTCTCAAAAAAGACAGGGTACAAATAAAAGCTGATGACTGTATGAGGAAACCAAGCACTCAGCTTCCCAGGTGATTTCAGAGCTTACTGTTTTGCTGTTTGTTCCAGGTCATGTCTTTACAAGACAGCAATCTGGGCAGTACAGAGGTTTGTAGCTGAGAGCAAGCTGAGATCGGCTTTTCACCAACAGTACACACTCAGCCAATCACCTGTGGCTATCATTTACCTTTTTCTTGTTTCCTTTCCATGTCTTTTTTATTAGGTGCAGCTGTCAGATCTTTCTCACCTCTCCAACGTCCCTGGCAAGTACAGCAACAGGAACAAGGGTATGTGTTTTTTTTCAGGAGGCAGAGCTTGGCTTTTTGGCAGTTGCAAGAGCCTTGGGGAAAAGGTTTGAGGCCACCCAGCTGAGCAGATGTGCAGCAGCAGCTGGGGAGCACTGTTCCCAGAAGCTCCTCCAGCTGCAATCGTTACCCATTAGTGAGCAGCAGCAGTGTTGCTCCATCACTGTGTTGGATCCAACTGCAGGCCTTCTGCTCCCTTCCTAGAAATGATTTCTTGTCTCCAGCCAGTCAGCCTCACTCTTCTACTTTATTAATTAAGCCTCAGCTGTGAGTCCTTTCACATGCCCGCATTGGGATTAATGATCTGTGAGAAGTCTCGTTAGTCTCTCATGTGGACTGCCTGCAGTTCCAGATCCCTCAGAGAGAAAAGAACAATTGTTAGCTAAAAGCTGTTCTCCTTTCCTGTACAGGTGAGATATGGCAGGACAAGTAAACATGGAGGAATGTGAAATCTTTTGGGATTCTTTGCAGTGCAGTCTTTGCAGACCCAAGCACATGAGGAGGCAGTAAATGGCAGTAGCATAGTGTATAAGGGCTCTTCCATGAGAACAAGTTCTCTGTCCTTCCCTGTCTATTTTTGTCCTCAGTGTCCTGAGCAGCAGTTTAAACCTTGTTCAGCATTGCAACTCTGTAATTCTGAGAGGAGTATATAGCTACACTAAGTCATAACTTCTTGCTTCTAATATTGAGAAGTTAATAAACTAAACCACTAATCATGAAAAGGTGTGGTTTCTCCGTTGTTTTAGGCATGTGATGAATCTATGTGAAGTGAACCTGTTGGCAGTGTCTCTCTGATAAAAAAAAAAAAATAGAATCAGAGAATCAAAGAATTACATACATTGGAAAATACCTTTAAGGTCATCAAGTCCAACCATTAACCCAGCACTGCAAAGTCTACTAACTACACTAACTAAACCATTTCCTTAAGTGTAACATCTACATGTCTTTTAAGTACCTCCAGGAATGCTGAATCAACCACTTCCTTGGGTAGCCTGTTCCAATTCTTGATATTTACATGAAGAAATTCTTTCTAATTTTCAGTCTAAACCTACCTTGATACAACATGAGGCCATTTCCTCTTGTCCTTTCAGTTGTTACTCGGGAAAGAGATTGAATCTCATCTTAGCACAACTTCCTTTCTGGTGGTTATAGACAGTGATAAGGTCCACCCAGACCCTTTTTTTATTCAGGCCAAACAACCCCAGCTCCCTCAACTGCTCCTCATCAGACTTGTGCTCCGGATGCTTCCCCATCTCTGTTGCCCTTCTCTGGACATGTTCTGGTACATCAACATCTTTCTTGTAGTGAGGAGCCCAAAACAGAACACAGGATTCAAGATGCGACCTCACCAGTGCCGAGTACATGGGGACGATCCCTGCACTGGTTTTGCTATTGCTGATATAGGCCAGGATGCCACTGACCTTCTTGGCCACGTGGGCACACTGCTGGCTCAGTTCAACTGCTGTCAACCAACAACCTCAGATCCTTTTCTGCCAGGCAGGTTTCCAGCCACTCTTCCCCCAGCCTGTAGCACTGCGTGGGGTTGTTGTGACCCAGGTGCAGGAAGCAGCACTTGGTCTTGTTGAACATCATACAGTTGGCCTCAGCACATTGATTCAGCTGGTCCATATCCCTCTGTAAAGTTTTCCTGCCCTCCAGCAGACCAAAATGCCCACCTGACTTGATGTTGTCAGCAAACTGACTGAGGATGCTTATCCAGATCCCCTTATCCAGATTGTTGATAAATGTAAAGATTTGGTTCTTAGCTCTCTCCAGTATCAGGCTTCACAAATTTGTTCACAGTGCAACATGGATCTGGGATGAATGGCAGGCTCAGTAACACTGCTAGCAGAGCCAATTTCCTTATGTCCTGCAGATCTGCTGTGAGAATTACACCTTTTCTGCCTGACTCCCTAGCCTTGTTTCTGACACGGCTGTGAATACCTACAGACAAACACACAGGTCAAATGACACAAGCAGGAAAATGGGGCAGAATAGTACTATACCAGAACACTTTTTTCCCTCTCCCACATTTTGTATATCTACACTGAAAGTTCTGAATTTCCATTTTAATTATTTTTATCTCTGCAGATACACACTCACACATTCAGGGGTGGCATTATCCAGGATTGAAAATGACAGTGACAAGCTGTACAATCCCAAGGGTGATGATTTGGAGTTATTTTCGTGGTATTATGTGAAATCACTACAATAAAACAGTCCATACAATGCACTCTAATAGCATCCTTACCACACTATTAAGTCTTATAACTAAAATTTCCTTGCATTTCTGCTGAGAACTAATGCAGCATGAAGACTGAATTATCTCATGTCCATTTAAAGATAACTCTTTAGGTCACTAAAGTGGGCTAAGCTTCAATGAAATAACTACACCACATTTAGCATGGAAAGGACTAAAAGAAAGTCTGCATTTTGTGCATATGTCCACAGTATGAAGGTACCCCCTTACTCCTCCACCCTGAAACGCACCCTGAGTGTGGTTGTGCGCTGGAACAGCTCCCCAGGGAAGTGGTCACAGCACCAAGCCTACCAGAGTTTAAGGAGCATTTGGACAACCCTCTAAGGCGCAGGATGCAACTCTTAGGACTGTCCTGCTTGGGGTCTGAAGTTGGACTTTGATGGTCCTTGTGGGTCTCTTTCATCTCAGGATATCCTATGATTCTATGATTCTAGATACTATGCACACACAGAGATGTGTGTACACACATGCACACCAGCCTGCACACGTGGGGCCACAACATCCCACAGAGCCATGAAAACATAAAGCTGTGAAGGTATGTGGTGTAGAAATGCATGGAGCCCCCTGTGCACACACATTGAGCCATGTCACAACAGTGTAATCCTGCACCAAGCCATGCACATAACGTACATAGTAATGTACGAAATCAAAAAAGAGTAGTAGGCACACCTAAATTTAAAATTCATTGCTTCCTCTTTTAAATCTAGGGGGGATTAATTTTCTTTGTTGGACATAGCTGTTCCTAATTTTTTTATTTTTTCCAAATTGAGGTCAAGACAGATGGAGGGAAATTGCAAGTGTCCAAAGCTCATGCTGAAGATACAGGGACTGATGAAATGATGAAATTTTGAACTCATTAATTCAAACAAGGATTTAATATGTGACATCATTAGGTTTAAAATTTCCCTATAGGAAATTATGAGAATAGAATAGCTGAAGGCTGCGTCTTATGCCTGCATATTCTCCATTCATCTTTTCCCATTCTACATTTCCTAAATGAATAACTACAATGACATAGCCTCTACAAGAGGAGCTAGGAGCAGAGGAATATATTAAAAATACTGCTTCTGACACACAGCATTTCCATCACTGATCTTATTTCCGAACAGTGCCAGCTTCCAACCATTCTTTGTTTAATAACTGGTGACTTGGAGTATTTTAAATGCTTCACAGTGAATCTTTCTACTGATAGACAGACCCTTCATCATAAATCTGTTTCATCATGTTGCGAATGGTTATGTGGAATACATAATTATTAATGTTTAATTCCCATATCTGTCTATCTAGATGCAATATAATTGGGTGAATAATTTATAGCAAATAATTTAAAATTTGTACCCATTTTCTACTCACATATTATCCATAAATACATTATAATTACTTGAGATGAATTTCTCATTCAGAATAAGTTACTATAATTATGGAAACTTGATATAAAGTATATTAAATCAGTAGAAAGTATTTCATTGAATTCTACAAACTCTGGATTAGGCCTACAATTATTACTCTGTAGATAAATCAGAAGTTCAATAAAAGTACCCACAGTCATATTTTCTAATTCTTCAGACAGGAAATCTTTCATTGCTTTGTTTGGATATGCACCTAGGGAAACAGATATACTATGGATATTCAGCCTTACTTTTAACTCGACATGATTCAAATGCCTTTAAAGTTCCTATAAGGCCATTTTTCACCTATTTTCATCTATTTAGGCATCTAAATATCTGTCTTGCATAATTCTTCAGATAGCTTTCAATCTTATCACACTATACATGTTTCACAAGCTCTCAGAATTTGTTGCCTTAGGCATTGGAATGTGTTTTCTTCCTAAGCTAAGGCTTTAATAAGAGACCAAGCAACCTAAAACAAGTAAAGTGAAATTCCTCATTAAAAGTCTGATATGCTATGCTTTTTAGGTTCTTTCAATAGAATCCAAAGGTAGGACACAGAAACTAATGGAACAGACTGACAATCTATTACAGCACCAGTAGTCAAAGCCAAACCTTGCCAATATAAATTGCTTGTTTCCAAACCAGCAAATGCTACCAAGAAAAAGAAAAAAAACCCCTAGAATTTAAAGCTGCTTTTTCTCTGTATAGTAGATTTGAGTTTATATTTCTTTGAATTAGCAATTCTGCTTTCTTTTTCATTGTGCCTTAAGCGGTCATCTGGCTTCAAAGAACTGCTGTGCTTGCTTTAACTCCTCTGCAGTAGAAAATACCTTATTAGTGTAATGATCTAATGGTTTAAAATAGGGCACTTCTAAGCTTAATGGAGGTTCATCAAGTATTCATTCACTAGACAATGCTGTTTGTGATAAATATACCATTAAGTCACTATAATGCACACTGTCAACTACCAGAGTGAATTAAAAGGCACGTGGGCCACTAGCCATATGTATTGCCAACATCTTGAACAATTATGCCTTAAAATATTGCTGTCATATAATTTCCTGTATTGAAAGCTATGATTTGTAATCTCTGTAGGATGGTGTTGCTTCATTTCCAACCCAGGCATTTGGTTTATATTGGGCTTCTGTGAAAAGGTTGTCCTAGTTATCCTGAATGGGGTTTATCAACACACTTCCTTGCATGAAGCCAAGTCCTCAAATGAACTGGGAACAGATCTGTAGAAAGGGGGATTAAAAATTACTCTCAAAGGAAATCTTGGAATCAATGGTAACTGGGTTGATTTGGGTTACCTCCTTTGACTCTGTGTATTCCAGAGTCTGATTTTTGTAGTATGTATTAAGATCACCACAGAGGAAACCATGTGCAGTGTGTATTTGTGTAGTCCCATAACACGCTATTTCTATGGCTAGTAACAAGTTATAAGATTTTAATGAGTTTGTAAAGACTCAAGAGCTAGGACAACCAGGCTTGCTCTGACTAAACTTGGCCAGCCTGCAACTTTATTTAATTGGTTTAGCTTTGAAAGCAATTTGTTTAATTTTTAGGTGCCTAATTTGTTTTAGTTTTGTTATCTTTATAAAGTGTGATCAACACCCTTGCCCTATCACAGAACTGAATCACTGAACTTAGGACTAAGAGCAACAGCAGAAAGAACAGCAGAAGGAAAAAGGATAGTATAGCAATTTTAAATTATTGGATTTGTTATTATAATAATTAATATAATATTTTCTGTATTTTTTCTCTTTGTATAATAGGTACATCTGAACTAACAGAACTATGTCAAACAGACAGTTAAAACTTAAATTATACTAGCAATAAATTCTTGGCTCTTAATCTATAAACAGGTATTTGAGCACGACCAGTGCATACCACTAGGAATGTCAGTGCGTTAGTCGTCTTTTTCTACATCACATCTCCCAGCGTCTATCAACTAGTTGGGAAGTGCCAGCTTTCATGCACATAGTCATTCTTATTTTGTAGATTGTTTGTTTTTATACCCAGTGGTGGGTGTGGGACTTTGCTACAGGCAAGGGATAAGTCAGTATTCCTTTATTGTCCAGCGTACCAGCAAGGTGTGCCCTGTTCTTAAACACCTAACCACTCTATAGGTAACTCTTCACTGGGGCATCCCTTGATGCTGAAGTCATGCCATGTAAAGAACAACCATGTAGCTGAGAAAAAGATTGACTTCTTAGTATAAATTATATAGAGTCTGTTCTGTACTAGAAAAGCACTTATTTCTTCTAAGAGCTGTAATGTGTTTTTGATGTTGTGTCAGCTTAAAGCTGGATCTCATTCTTTATAACAAACTCCCTGATCATCTGTCATGCACTTGGACCAGCTTGTGCTCTGCCTTAAGCTTGATGATAGTTAGATAGAAGAGTAGAGGCATATCTGAAATCAGCACACTCCCATGCTGTTATTACGGATACAATTAATTGGAGCTGACTGAAAGAGAGAAGCTGAACCCTTCACTGCAGAGATGTAAGCTGGCCTACTGTAAAGGTTTAATAGTAAATTTTCTTGCCTTGCCTTATCTCTGCCCTATTCCTATCCTCCAGCACACCTAGTCCATTCTTACAGTTCATTTCCACCCTCTCACGGCCACCTATCTGAAGGCTCACGTAAGGGCTTTGCCAGTTGCACAGCCTCTGCTCTCTGCTACAAGCACCTTTGTAGACAGGACCACAGGGCTGATGTACATTGCACATGGACTTCTTTAGTATAGGCAGAGGGGGGTAACGCTCCTGGGATCAAAGAGATCAGGGTTTTATGCCTTCTGCCTCTGTGCAGCTACCAATAGTTTAAAATTAATGTATCTAGCAATTCTAGAGGAATTACACTGTTTTAATTTGCATAACGTCTATTTCTTTAGAACTGAAGAACAGATTTTCAAAGACATGTAGAAGGGTGAAATTGCTGAGTAACAGGGATGAATTTGTTCTAATGCTGCTTGAAATTCTTTGAAGTTCAGGCAAGTAAAAGTCAGAAAGGCTAAACACTTTGCTACAGAATTAGTCAAAATTAATCTGGAATTCTTCCTTCCTGTAGATTTCTTGCAACTTCTTTTTAACTTAGTTATGCTCTTGGTTCTCAGCTAAATAGCTGTTGTTAGGAAATATAGATAAGGTACTTCCATGATCGGCTGAAGAGGTACCTCAGTATTGTAGGGGTGAGCAAACAGATATCACAAGCAGATAGTTTTCTTCTTTCCTTTACTCCTCCCTTTAGCCCTGTAAAACATACAGCAGGCTCTTGTACTAACACAGAAGGAATAGAGGAATAAAGTAGGTAATGACCTATTTTATCTTTTCTGGATGTTCTCTCACTGAAGCCAACAAGCATTTTCCCAGGGACAAATAAATTTTTACCTCAGACCCATTCAGCTTCCCTGCTGGGTATGTTCCAGACCCTCTAACTGCATCTCTTCTGTACCTGCCTCTTATCCATCAGCCAGCTGTGAACTTAATTGATCCAAACTGCAGAAGCAAATTAATGAATGACATATTTGTGCTTGTCTTGTTCTAAAACACCCTGAGAAAACCCCCATTGTACACTTTTTCCGTGATTAGATTCTGCAAGGGTCTGATGCAACATTTGATCAAAATTGGGAAACTTCTGCTAATGGCCATAACACAAAGCTCACCTCATGAGATTGAATTACATAACTGAAAATGTTCCTCTTTCCCCTGATTTCCCTTCTTTTTGTATTCACGGCTTTACTTATTTATTTTACTTTTTTTTTTTTTTTTTAATACTAAGTTCACACAACTTCTTGCAACTGATTGATTTTCCAAGTGTCTGTTTTGTGGATTACCTAATGATACACTTTGGAAATCACTAGAAAGAGAATTAAACAGAAAACAAATCAAGCACCTCTATGATGTAAGTTTGCTGCTGCATAATCTTTTGGTTTGACCTATTTATTTCATGGGTTTAAAGCCACAAACCAGGTTCTCTCTGTCTTTCCCTGCCTTCCATCTCAGTACATGGATTATAGCATGCACAGATCCTTCTATTTATATTCAATTGTATGATATATGGAGCTTTATGGTAAAGGACTCAAGTGAAATAACTAAACCTATGTCAATTAAGACTAATGCTAAATCCAAACCAATACCCAAAAAGCAAGGGGCTTGCTAAAAATGAAAAAAAGAGAAACTGCTCTCTATGAAACAGTCTTAAGTAAAATCAAATCCAGTATAATCCTCTTATTAAGTAATATTTGACAGTTCAGTCATGTTTCTTCTGAAAGAAGGGACTTGCTTATTTTAAGCTCCCTGAGACAATTTGCATAATGATGATCTTCTCATAGAACTAGATTGATTTAGCATTTTTAAATTAGTATGTTCATAAATGGTATTTGATATAGATGTTTACATACTTGTTTCCAGAGTCTATTGAGCCTTACAGCAGGACAAGCTTCTCCCCATATGTATTTCTGCCCCAACCATTATGCTCTCATTCTCAAACCACTGCTGTACATTTTGATATGCTTTTGGCCAGTTATCAGTCCTGTAATGCCTACTGCTGTAGGCCTAAAGAGACAAAAACAAGGCTGCAAGATTCTGACTAACCAGAAAGAAATGGTGAAACTTTCCTTATAAAAGAATCACAGGAGTCTTGCTCTACTTCTGCAGAAATATTCATTCAATCAATCTAATTGTGTCTATAGTGTTTAAATGTTATTTAAATGGTTCTTCATCCATAAAGGAAATGAAACTAAAGGGAAGAAATGGTGGTAGGAAAATTAAAAAAAAAAAAAATTAAAGCTTTGACAACACAGTCAATAAAAACTATACATGGAAGTACCTAATTGCACATCTTTCTTGTATTCACTGGTTATATGCTATAATTTTCTATTTAGGGTCAGTAGGATTCTGTGACTATGTTGACTTGTAAACTACAGTTAGTTTTAGAGTAACTAACATGAAGGGTTCCCTGCAACACTTCCCTGTCTCTGTAGCTGTGGGCATTTGAGCACACTAGAGATGATCTGTTAGATGAGATACAGCTTTGCATAACTGTCTCAACAAGGCATGGTAAAAGCTCTGTGGTTGACACACCTCTTGTCTTCAGGCACATCCAATTTTTATGCTCACTACACATCAGCCTTCAACCAGAAGATATTCCTTGTCAGATGAAAAAGGGAAGGAGGAAGAGCAGAGCTGCTTCAAAGTTTTCTCCTTCAGTATTAGAGCATTCATAAGAATCAGAGCATGGTCATCTTACTTAGACTGATATCAATTGGTTTATGACTCTTCTCCATTTTCTCAATTTACACTGCTTTAGACATGAAAGAGTCATCCAGGGGTGTACTTCTTTAAACATGAGCTGACCACCAAATAAATTTTAAACCAGAGCTCTAGAGACAGTTCATCTTCCAGTCTCTTCTAGAATCTCTGGTCCTTCTTAAGCCACGTTTCATGAAGTGCTCTTCTGCTACAAGAGAGGGTTCCAGCTAAGTGTGCTACCATGACTGGCATGCAGATTTGCTTTCCGGGTCTTCTCTGATCTTGATCTTTACTGTTGCCTTCTCTGGTACTGATCTTTACTCTTTCCTTCTTTGTTCATAAAAAATCTGAAGAGTAACCAAAGAGTCGTGTTTGATCAATCATTCATCCTACAAGTTAATGATGAACTCTTGTCCTCAGACTCACTGCTGGTGAGGCAAATAACTGGCTTTATTATTTTAATGCTGAGACTAGCTTCAACTCATATGAAAAGTCTTTTAACCTTTTGACAGGGTCTATGATGGCCCTTTAAGTTGCTGAAATCCAAGGAGCCCCCACTGACTTTCCCTTCAGATCATGTACCAATGCCAAATGAATTAATTTGTTAGGACATCAAAATCCCATACTTGTAGATACAAAGGTAGGCTCAGCCTCCAGGTAAAAAAAAGATAGGACTGAGCAGCTGCACAATTGTTATTGTCTCAGATACACAGACTTATGTAGCTTGTAATAGGCAATACCCATGGTAAATCTGTGCCTGGAATCAGATGTCTTTGGCAAGGCCCCTAACTATAGCTCCCTGTGAATGAGGTGGCTCTGTCACTTGTGCTAGTGACTTCATGTGCATCAATGACCATTTCTGGGATTTAGTGGTTACTATCAGAGGTACTTGGGACAGATAAACAATCACAACGATTTTTATATTGCTCCAGAGCATGAAATAAAATTGTTAAAACTGTCAGTGCGCATGATTCCAATTATGTGCCTTGCTGAGGAATTACAGCAATTTTTGTTGCCTCTGAATTGAGACCATTCTGTGTTGACCTCCTTGTCTCTGTGCTACTTAACTATACCACTTGGGGTGACTTGTTCTTCACTATTCTTTCTTATGCTCAAGGAAGGTGCTGCCTCTATGATTTAAAAAAAAAAAAAAAAGAAAAAGAAAAGGTGTTTTCAATTGCTTCCATTTGTTAACACTGCAGACACCACCATCTAGCAACAATAAGTCTGTGTGTGCATGTCTGTGCACTCGTTTCAGCTGCCTACGTGGGTACAGCACTTGGCAAAAAAAAGACCTTTGCACTCGTTGTTCTAGAGTTGTTTTAGTGACACATGCACAAAGAAATAATTTAAGAAATGAAACTTTGGAAATGAAAAGTATTGCATCTGTACAGAAATTTACACTTTCTCACTGTAACACATTTCAGTAGCACTTAACAGAGTGTTGGTTTTCACTGGGACAGAGTTATTTTCCTGCACAGTAGCTAGGATGGGACTGTGTTTGGATTTGTGCTGAAAATGATGCTGATAATACAGAGGAATTTTTGCTATTGCTGAGAAGCTCTTGCACAGCATCAGGGGAGGCTGCATGGGGATTTGGGAGGAGACACAGCTGGGACAGCTGACCCAACAGACCAAAGGTATATTCTGTACCATCAAAGACATCATGCGCTGTTTTTATCTCAACAGATAAGTTTTCTCACTTTCTCACTCTCCTGGGCGGGGATGAGCGGGATTTAAACCCTAAACCTGAAGGGAAGAATTAGTAACCTACAGAGATGTGGGCAATGATACCTGTATTATTGATGACCTCCACTGGGAAGTCTCCAAGTGCCTAAGGGAATGCCTTCTGCCAGCATACTGTTCAAAAACTGCTCCAAAGATAGAACTGTGGGGTTTTTTGAGGAAAAAATTGATCCTTATGAATAAGATCTACTCTAGTTATGTCATACATTCTGTCAGCTTATACCTAACAGCACGACATGCATGTTAGCAGCAAACTGAGTCTGACAAAATTGTTATACTTGATATGGAAAGAATGATCTGGTTCTGCACATGCACTACCAGTTTGCTTTAGAGTTGTTATTTGAAAAATAAATATTGCAAAGAAAATTGATTTCTTATTTCTTCTCCTACAGGACTACAAGGACATAATCTCTGTAGTACTTCATAAACTTGATTTGATTTTTTGAAAGCTCTCTCGAGTGTGTACCTCTTACCTAGCAAAGGAGTTTAGCTCTTTTGTTTGCAATATATTCTCTGCATAAAAAAAAAAAAAAAGAAAACCAAAGAAAGAAAAAGAAATATCTAATGTATAAAAAGGGATGAGAATATAATATTTTCTTATCAGAAAGAGAACGTATAAATACACTAGCAATTTCCAACTAGGAAAAACATTAAAAAATGGTGAGTAGCTTCTCTTGTTTCTGTTAGACAAATTTGTAGATGGATCTAAAAAAAAGATGTAGTAGTTAAAGAAGTGCCATGCAGTGGGAAGAATTATTAAGCAATGTTAAGTTAGAAGATAATTTGTAGAGCAGAACTCTCATCATTACACGATATTATGCTAAGATAATCTGATCTATGGTATTAAAAAGATTTGAAAGTTTTCACTTAGATTTATATTGCCAGGCGTGGAGAAACTATTTTAAAACATTTGTCTGTTTTGGAAATCATCTCTGTCCTATTCCAGAGTTCCTACTCAGAGACTTGAAAAAGATGGGTTTACTTTTTACTATCACACTGCCACTGGTATTCTCTGATTTCTTTCTCATTTATGCTCTACTCTCAATTTACTCCTTGTCAGGCTATCATTGGAAAGCATGATGGCCCTCCTCAACAAGACCTTTCATAAGATTATGATTTGTATGTTAAAACCAGTCAACCTGTATATGCTGTTTATATGACTCTTTAGAAACAGACAAAGATTCACCACGCAAACTTTAAGTACCTAAGCAAGCCATAAGATTACAGATATCACAGGCACTGGTAATTGATACAGATATTATAGACATAATACATATCACTGTAGACAATGACAAGTGTCTGGTACCTTCAGAGGGTGAATCATTCCTCCTAAGGCTTGGATTGTTTCCTGAGTACACATAGTTAATATGGTTTATCTAATATTCACACATCTTGTTAAAATTACTATATAGTGAGCACAGGACAACTGCTCTCACAGATTCATCATCTCCATCAGCCACATAAATGAAATGTGATAAATTCAGGCCTTGCTGTTTCAGAAGACACATCCAAAAAGGCTGTCTAAGAAGGCAGATGCTTAATGGCAAACTCTAGAAACAGGCCTGTAGAGGCACCTGAGTATCCCTAACTTACAAACCATGGCTGGAGAAATTCCATGTGAAAATATCTTGGAAGACCTCAGTAACACTCACTTCTCTCCAGATACAGGACAAAAAGGTCACAGAATACCTCTGCGTGCTAAAAAGATCTCTTTCTTCTTTTTTTCTTAAAATGTTTCAAAACATAAGAGATTGTTGATACTGAAGGACTTACAAAGCAAGTAGAAGGCAGAAATCTTTCTGTATTTTAAAAGAGAAGGTGAGATGGAACAATATACGTTATTTAACACACAATAGCTATATGGAAATAATGCATATACTATGTTCTTGAGTCTTTTTCATTACTGTTTATGAAATTTTTTATTTAAACATTGAAAATTAAATTGTAATCAAAGTCTAAATGATGACAATGAATGAGCTCATATATGAACATAAATATATACGTTACTGCATTACAGAAGTTCTTTCAAAGCTAAGGCCAAAAAAATAACATAGTTCTGGGTTTATAGAAAGTGCAAGTGAAGCAGAAATAAAAAACATCTGCAGCAACAGTTTATATAGGATCTCAAGGAGAGAATTAAGAACCTGTCATCGACAGAACATCAGATAGAAAGCCAGAGGAAGATAGAAGGCCAGAGGTAGACATTTTAGAAGCCATCAAAACAGGGGGCTTAAAAGATGCTATTAAGGTAGTGGTCTAGATAAGGATCTGGGAAAACATTGAATAGAGCCAAAGGAGAGATGCATACGTATGACTCTTGCAGGGTGATATCATATGGGACAAAAGTGGTGATATCTAGTGAGATACTCAAAGAGAACAGGTCAGTGAATACTGACACAGTCTGCAAGACAGGGCAGCCAAGATTCAGGGGTCATCAGTGGTGTTTTATGTCAGAGGAAGGCATAATGTTGCCGAAGAAAACCTGAGCTATCACACAGTGGAGCTATTTACATACAACTTAACTAGCACAAGGACTTCAATGACTCTGAAGGAAACAATTCACCTCTGGGCTTGTTCTCATATCAAGGTTATCACACTTTGACGAGCTACATAAAATTAGCTGGAAAGAGTAAGCTTGCCTGAGGTCCTATTCTGCTCTTTCCCAGCACAGTTTCTGTTACTCTTGTGACAAGTTGGCTAAAGATTATCCTCTTTTCCCCAAGCTTTTCTCTGCCTTTTCTTATCCAACCCTGCATAATCCCAGGGTTGTGCAGGTGCCACACATAATCTTCTGTGTTATCATGAAACAGCACTGCAGGGTTCCATTTAACTAGCACAAGCTGTCATCTTCCATTTCTGCTGCTTTGTAACTATAAAAAGACAATTATATACATACTGTGAGATGGCTGATGGCTGCACCTTGGAAGGCTGAAAAAATTAATAGTGACTTCAGTCATCTGGAGTTATGGTAGCTTGAAGGTGAAAGTTTGAAGATCAGTGCCTAAAATGTAGCCATGCTTCCCAAATGTATTATTTTGTTACTTTTTTTTTTTAATGAGGAATGTTAGCAAATTGCTGTCTAAATTTTGCAGATGTGTGCTGTTGCTTTGGGGTGCAAGTCAAATGAATAACTACTGTATCTTTTGTGGTGTTGTGACTGATCAGGCAGCTACAGCTAAGGACAAAACTGGAAATATCTAGCCATGTCTGTCAAAACTATTGTTGTTATTTTTCTTGTAATTATAAACTATGCAGAAAGACCACAATTATTCACATAAAATCACTGGCATAATGAGAAAATAGTGAGTCTTTACAATATTGATAGTCTTATTGTGTGAAGTCTTCAGATCAACTTCACACATGTTGCATCATCATCTTAAGTGTATGGTCATGCTGTAAAGTAAAAATTTCATATTAGCTTCCCACTGTGTCTTCACATAAATATTCAATTTAATTTTTCAAGGAAGTGCTGGGACCTCATTCACTCTTCCAGTAATTGATCTCTTATACCTTTCACATCGTGCCATGTCTTCAAGAAGAAACTAAAGCCAGATTAAACAAATTAATAAAAAATCATACCCATTAACTGATCATGAAAGCCTCACTTCAGGTTAATGTGTGCTCAGAGAACTGAGTCTTATGTCTTCTTTCTTCTAATGTCACTGTAACTTGTACATACTAATAATCAAAAAGTGCCTGCTACGCTGGTGGTTTATAATATCTAGTTCTACATCTTACAGAGTATAGGAACTGGTCCACCATGAACATCCTTATGCTGACATCAGAAAGAATCTAAACATTTCTTTAGCATCTGCTTTAGGTCTTTATGCTGCTGGAAACACTTAGGGGAGAAGGGTCATACACTAGACTTCTTCTGAACAGGATGAAGGAAGTCAGTTTCCATCCCAAAAAGCTCAAGCAAAAGGTGTGAATGAATCATTATTAACATTTGGATTTTTGGCTGTGTAAGTGAAAATCCTATGGAGGCATTTGTTCTTTATGTAAGACAATCCTATACTACCATACTCTAAAAGTAAGGATTTTTATTTTCCTTTCCTATAAAAACTATATATTTCCCCCAGTAAGGGATATGCAGGATGTTGAACAGGTACATGGGCACACAAGATTTTTTTTATCATCATTTCCTCTAGTACAAATCATAATAAAATGAATGAAGAGCATCCTTATGTTAATATTGCCCCATGTGATACTGACAAGGTCGGCGTTTGTATCGTTTGCCTATTTCAGGAATGCTATGCATGTCAATTAAAACTGCCTGTAGGCAGCTTTAGCCTGTGCACCTGACAGAAAAACAGATTTGTTTGCATTGTAGCCATAAATTGATGCATTGTGCTTGACTTTTATTAACTATTTCCTCTTCCGTTTGTCTCTCAGAAGCTTACTAAGCAAAAGTTTCCCTGTGTCTACTGCATCCCAAAATTTGACAAATATTTATTTCTGTTGGATTATACATTGTTCAGGCTCAATTCTGAATGAATTGATTAATTTCTGGAATCTCAGTCCTGAGACTATGCTTATATATATTCAATCTTTTTCAGTTTGTAGAAAGAGTGATTTTATACAGTCTATAGATTCTATAGATATACAGTCACTGTAGATAGAGGAAAAATTATCAACACATCATCTAAAAGCAGCAAAAACTATCATACTTTTCTAAAGTTTGGAGAACAAGTCTAATTTTGATTCATCTTCTAGAACATCTGTGTCCCCCTGTTGGCTACAGGGGGAACATAGAAAGACCAGCTTTCGAAATTTGATATCTAATTTATATACCTAAAATAAGGTGATGTGATTACCTTCTGAAGCCTGGATTCATCTACCATAAATTAGCCATCTGGAGGTTTTAAATGATTAAGTATCGATCCATGATTCATATTCCCTATTCTCAACCCTCAGTCAACATCAGCATCTGCTATTCATCCAGATTTAGGCAAGTGAAATTTCTTATCATAGATGCTTAAGCTGCCTATTTTGTTTATCTGCAGAGCCCTCCCACCTCTGCCTGTATTAGACATCTAGCCCTTACTAAAATCCGGTTACAATTAATCCCCTTAAGGGTAGCTGTCAAAATTCTAAAACTCTCTGAATGCAAGATAGCTCTTAATTCTTACTGAGTCTTAGACCTACATAAATACCCTGTAATGGATGGTCTCAGACAGAAATATTCACACTCAGGCCTGACCTCCTCCATACCATCTTGACCTTGGAGTTAATAGGTAGTAAAATCAGAGAGGCAGAAGGGGTAGTGAGAAAATAAAGGGATTTTTTTTTTTTTTTTTACCTAGGACCTTTAAATATTCTCTGGGCATCATGGACAACATATAGTGTATGACCTTTTTATTTTATTTAGCTCCACATTTTTTTAATATGCTAAGGCACTGGCAAAGGTTGTCCACAGTAGCTGCGGATTCCCCATCCCTGGACGTGTTCAAGGCTTTGTTGGATGGGGCTTTGAGAACTGTATCTAGTAGAAAGTATCTCTGCCTATGGTAGAGGAGTTGGAACTAGATGATCTTTAAATTCCTTCCAACCCAAACCATTCTATAATTTCCCAGTTCTACCATGGGCCTAGAAATATTTTTGCCACTGGTAGTGTCAAATTAAAGTACTCTTTTATCTTTGGCACTGTCCAGTCATATAGTGATAGACTATGGTAAGTAGTAAGTAAGTGACTTGCCTATTTTGATACCTAGTCTGAAACAACAAAGATTCTGAGTGAGTAATGGATCTTTGCTTGCAATAGCTTTTGCTAAAGGACAAGAGAGGAATATCAGCATTCACAAAAAACTTTTTGCTGGCCTTCAGCTGCTGTCTGCACAGGTCAGGTAAAAAACCAGGTGCCTCATTCAAGATGAAATCCTGTTGATCCAAAGTATTGCAGTGGTTACAGAGAGGAATTCGTTGTTTCTGAACAAGTGGTAACACAACAAAAAACAGTCAGCTGCACTTCAGGAACTGATTTATCCCCCTTTGAACATCTAACATAGGAGAAGTGAATCTAGCCTTGCATACATGCAAATTTTCTCCAATTATTTCTGGATTAATCAGTCCTATCCTACAAAACTCTAACTTGACAAGTCTTAGAAATACATGGTCATTATATCATGAAGTCTTGTAGCAGTATGCATGATGTCAGTTGGAGATATCCAAAGAAATAATAAAATGTAGATGCACAGTTAAGCAGAAAACACTCCAGTACACTTCTGTGAAACTCATTCATACGGAACTGTGACCAGGAAGCTTCATATCTCAGCTACTAATTAAAAAAAAAAATGCTTAAAAAGTATGCCACAAATAAAGACCCTGGAAAATTGTTCTTATGCTGTATTCTTAGAGTATACTTATGATAAGGGATTTCAGGTCATGAGGTGACTGTGTTTGGAACTTGTTACATTATGTTTACCATACAGATAGTATGAGCATAGCTCTGTTATGAGGCAAAAAAAATCCGAGATGCATAGTTTCAAAACAGTACATTCACATGACTACTAACCTAAAACTAAATCGTTACCTTGATTTTGATGTAAGCAACCATTTTTATTTCAGGAAGAGGTGAAACCATATGATATTCAGTCAGTATCATGTAGATGTAAAGGGACAGATGTGAAGAATGAGAGTGTGATTATAACAACAAAACTCTTCATACTGAAGTTTATAATGTTACCTGAATAAACTCTCACCATAAAAAAAGAAAACTTAATGAAATGCCGTTTTCTAAATACTGGAACTAAAATAGGGACACAATAGGAAAGAATTGCAAATAGTACTCAGAGGTCTAGTGAGTATTAACGCTTCCATGACTCAAGTGAAATTTGCTTTATGGTGGGAACTAAAAGAAGTACTGCCAAAGATAGTTAGACATTTATTAAGACTGAAGACTATGCAATTCATCCAAATTTAAACACCTAGTGACAAAGGACTAACTTCAGAGTTAAATCCCTCTATTTTGCTTTGGCTGCTAGGCAAATTCCTAGAGAATTCTGCTGACATTTGCAATCCAGAGTGAAAGCACAGCCGATTAGATAAGCAATATAAAAATGCTAGTATGACTAAATTATGTCTCGATCATGCTGTGAAAACAGAAACAGTGTTAATTTCTGTTTTGAATAACATACATAACCCAGCTCTACTAGTTTTGTTGTACAGAGATACACAGATTTTAAGAAATTTAGATAAAGAAGGAGACCTTGTACTGTTGGCATGGCAAAGTAACTGGCTGTAGTAAACCTCAAATTTTGTCACAAGTTTAGTGTCAACAAGTCATCCAGATGATTAGATGCAAACATGTACAAGACTGTCTAATAAACAGAGTGTTCTAAACACAATGCAGCTTCTCAAAGTTACACAATGTAGGTTCTTAACTACATGGCAGCCTGTGTGACAGGCTTTTCAGTGAGTCAGAAATCTGGCAAGAGACTTTGATTCCATTAGATGAAAAACAGAGAAGACATAGGAAACCTTACAAATAGCAAAGGAATAGATTTAAATATGGTCTCTCAATAAGAAGTACAAAGCCTCACAAAGTTTATCAATAATAAAATGGTCTTTGTCTTCTCATGGCCTTTGTAGACACAAAAAACCATATTTTATTATACTTTGTTTCATTCTAACAGGTATCTAACAATCGAAATAAGGTTTAAGAGGTCAACATTTATATTTATTTAAAAGGGTTGTGAAACAATGCCTGCCTTTTGCAGCTGCCAAGCTCTGGGAAGTTAAGTTTTGCAGACCCATTAAGCATTGAAGTGTGTACCCAGTTTCCCCTAGTTTCTGCCAAAGATTAATCAGAGGTGCCAGGTGCCTATGGCACCAAAATGAAACCATGTGACAACTCAGGACAGATGAGCTCACCAGAGCAGCAGGATAGGGAACAGGCACTAGATTTTCATTTGCTAAGGCTGGATAGCCTAGGGAACTGCACCAAGCTGCAAAACAATTTAGTTTGAGGCCAAAGGCTTGAGTTGATGCTGTCTGCATAGAAAAAGTTTGAATTCTGCTGACTATCTCATGTTGTATGTTGCTATGCATCACCAAATCATCAGGCAGTAGGAATCAACAGTAGGAACAGTTATTACAATGCAGCTCTCATGTTAATGAAAGCTAGCAATTAATGTCACTCCTACGTATGGATATCGATAATTCTTTTAATGTATTGTTTGTGCATTCAGATAGGAATCAAATGTAAATGGAGCAGGAAAAGGCATAGTACTACAGAGATCTGCTTAAGTTAAGGTGGGAGTCCTTTCTTTGTATCTAAGATTGTTCATACCAAGATCAAGTCTTGAAAAAGTGTGAAAAAGAAAATCATGTTCCTTTTTCTGATACTTAGTGCTCTGGAGCTGAGAGAAAGGTTCTGTCTTCCAAGACAATCAGCCTGGCAGGTCTCACTGAAACTTTATAAAGAATTAAGCTTAACACAACCAAGTAATGTCTAGACATGAGAAATTGTACGTTGACATATTCAAAATTGTCTAGAGGGTATGGAACAAAAGTTAGGAGTTTTATGCCTCTTGGTTTTTTTTTAAATTTTATGGAAAAGTGAGATCACAGAGCTGAGAGACACAAAACAAACTTTCTCGTAATATATAAGTAGGAATATGAAAAAAAAATATCTTCCAATAAATATTATCACCTTCCTAGGAACTCAAGAGTGCATTCTCTGATCTAAATTTAGCCAGATACATAAACTACAGCTTTTGCTCGGTGCAAAGGTCAGAATGCAGGTAGCAAATTTACAACACAGGTAATTGCCTCTGAAACATAGTGAAACTGTCTTTCTTTAGTACTCTCCAGGTATCATGCATCAGAAAAAAAGTAATCCACACAATGTATTTTTAACAAAAGGAAATTCCTTTCTTCCCTTCTCTTTTTTTCCTTTTTTTTTTTTTTCTTTTAGTCGGAGTGGGAAGAGCAGGGAAGGCATTTAATACATTTAATACATCAATCAGAATGAGCTGAAGTCCCTTAATAGCAACTGAAGCACACAGCTAATACTGCTAACTAAGCCAGAGGCATCGTGGGCAGGTTGCTGTTGATCATACGTTTGTTTGCATGTTGGTTTTGGGCTCAAGGCTGTGTTTACACTCTCCATTACTCATATCAGTAAAAAGAGTACTGTGAAAAAAAATGGCACAACAGGAAACAGAAGGTCTCTGTGGTAATTAAAGTTCTGTGTGATTAGAGATCCATGAGGATGAGGCTATAGGTCTGACACACTATTCTATGCCTCCCTTCGGTACTCTGTAGCCAGCTCACCTGCAGTACCTCTGATCTGAAGACCAGCTGCATCATTTCTGCTTTTCAATTTACAACTTTGTTTTCTCCATCATAAAGACTTTTCATCCCAAATTGAGTCTCAGTTCATGAAAGCATTTTGATGTCAAAATTGAGCACCATTAACAGGAATTTAATAAATGCTTAATTTTGACAGTAATCCTTACTAATTAAATGACCAGAGTCTTCTCTTTATTTTTTTTCCCTCCCCACCAGGGGATGTTTGGGGGGGGAGGGGTTTGCTTTGTTTTGGTTCTTTTTTATTTTCTATTGTTCTGAGAATACTTGGAGCACTAATAAAATACAGGTCAAAACTCACTGTAGTAGAGCAAGGCTTTCATCTAAGTCACTGAGTTCTTCAACTTCAAAGGATGCTGAGTGCACTCAGATCCTTCCCAGAAAGATGTGTGGGCCCAGCTGGAAATATGGCACACACATACACACTCACCTCTTTAAAACTGACACATGCATTCATTGCCTTAAAACGGGGTGGGTAGAGGGAGGGAAAGAGCTGGAGTATGGAGGGATGGAAACCAGGGGTATCTGGCTGCCCAGGGCGGCACAGTCCAACCAGCTACCAGTGATTTCATAAGCAGAACATCTCCACTCTAGGGACACACACTTTAGGGAATAAATTCCTCTGCACAGTCTGGCTAAGTCTTTGAGCCCTGTGCCCCCAGTTCACATAGATACCCTGTGAGGGTAGAACTCATGCTGTCACAGCACTGACATTCAAAGATACGAGCAAGGCAAAGTCTGTAAAAAGAAGCAAGATTTTTATGAGTCCAGATACTGTGGTCAGAAAAAAAAATGAAACAGAAAGGTTTTGAGCCATATGGAGCCTTGAAGAACAGAGTGCTTCCTTGGAGGTTGCCTGGTGTTTTTGCAGCTGCATCAGTTGATTTAACATGCAGGATTACCTCTCATCACAAAACAGTGATTCTCTTAGATATGGCTGTAAAGAGTCAGTGATGGCTGATAGACAGTTTAGATGGGAAGTCTGTCTAACACGCAGAGGCATTGTTTGAGATTCAGAAATTAACTCAAACACATGACAGGACATACTTGTCAAATCTTATGTTTAATTTGCTTCGTAGAACATTGCTAATTACAAGACTTCTACAACCTCATGATAATGTGAAATCTGATAAGGAAAAAAACCCCTACTATTTCCATTCTGAATCTCAGAATAAAAGTTGAATAACTTTAAGGAAAATTTATTCCACCTATAACATATTTTTTTTTTTTTTAATCAATTTAGTTCAGAGAACTTCCTGAAAATTAATGAACGTCACTGAAATGATTTTTTTGCTGACTCGGTGTCTAGGGGATTACTAGCCTGACAGAAAGAGGAAAAATATATATACACACACTTCTGGGTACAGAAATAATTTTCTTTTTATCATGTATAAACAAAAAGCAGCAATATTTTTTACTCCAGTAATTTATGAGCAAATATCTTCACTGACACAATAATTTTGCAGCTAGCTAAACTACAAATGATTGCATGATGGGATTTTGAGATGTGTAAATTAGAATTTCATCATAAACCTGGAATATTTGGAAAGGCTCTCTGTCTTCATTGGAATTCATTTATATATATTAAAAGAAAACAAAAATCCTATAAAGACCTAAATAAAGGACTACGTAGAAAAACAAGGATTCTCAAGTACTGCGGCCTGGCATTTCAATGTAACTAAAATTAAAAATGAGTACAAAAACAGTGTCACATCATCTTGTGTCATGCAAGCCTTCAAAGTAAAACTATGAGAAGCAATAGCACAGCACATATTTCTGGGTTTACAAATTATGTCAATGCTGTATGAATTGCTGGATACATCATAAAGTGTTAATGTCTCTGCCGGACATCAGCAGCATCTTGGGGAGGTTTCTGGCCTTAGATTCAATCTGCCTGTCTTCACACTGTAAATATCTACATCTGAACCTGTATTCTCAGCTGTTCATTTTGTCAACAGGGAAAAACAAGTTCTTTTAGAGTATAATTCATCTTATCTATTGTAGACATCTGCCTCAGGCTAAATTTAATTACCCTGGCAATAACTCAGTCGCACTGGAATCGCAAAGAAAGTCTGGGATGACCAATCAGGTGAAGGGAATTACACAGAATGCATGTAAATTTGAATGAATGAGTCTTCCTCCATGTGCCAAAGGTGTGAAACACTCCTAGTGAAGCAAGAAGTAGAAATAAAGAGGGAAGTGCTAATTTGTTTCTACACTTTTGAATATGTGTCAGTGCAATGTTAAAAATGTAAAATATAATTTAGACAACAGGTTTAAGATGGATGAATTTACTCTCATTTCATCTGCTAAGGAATATTAGCAGTCCATACAATAGCACAAAAATGAGCTTTGGGGAATGAAATAAAGGCAATATGCAGGCTGCCTTCTTTTTACTATGCAGAGAAACTGAGTTTACACAAAAAGGACTAATACTAAATGTGATCTCTTTGTGTGAATGTGAGAAAAATGATTATTCTTAGAACAGAACTTAATGTTTTTTTCTTGCAGAGCAAAAGATAAGTAGGCTGACTACTATAAATTACTAGCTTGAGGCTAATTTCATAGGTTAGATGCTTAGTGGATAAATCTGAGGAGAAATTATCTTCTCAAAGAAAAGAAATAAAGCAGCAGTTAAACTTTTTTCAGGACCATTGGTTACTCTTTTCTAGTTCATCTTGGGAGTAAGAGCAGGACTAGGTAAATATATGAAATTGGAGGGAATTTGAAAATCAGAGTGAAATTGTAAAACTTGTAAAATCAATAATGCTGTAAGTAAAGATATTAAAACATTGTGAAAATACTTGCAGTAACTTCTGTGCTGGTTGCCAGTTATACACTTGTATTAATCTTCTTATGACTTCTGTACATTTCCTTTTTCTTCTTTGAGACCATTTGTGGGTTCATCAAATAAGTTTCTCTGACAGAAAACAAAAGCAAAAGCATAGCTTGCATGGTAAGAGGCTTCACAAATCTGTTCTAAGAGCACAAAAGATGTGATAATGTTCAAAATATGTCACTCTATGTTTTTTCACTTGAATCATTTCCCTTTGTTTAGAAGACAAAATTTACAGTCTTCTTAACTGCATTAGAGGCTAATTTTACATGGAATTCAATTATTTTCATACCTCTAGCTTCATCACTATTGTAGTCACTGGCTACACCTACCAAAACAGGAAGAAAAAAGCAGTCCAAACATAATGTACCAAACAAGATACGTTCCATGGTGAGGATTTGAAGCCCATTGCTTTCATATCTCCCACGTGGGCACACCACAGCCTATTCTCTTCCTGCTGTGTTCATAGGGGTAAAAAATATTAATAATAAAAAAGTGAAGAACATTTTAAAAAGCAGTCATGTAAAATCCAGTAGAAGACAACACAAAAAGAAAAATATTTTTGTCACAAAGGTAACAAAACTAGTTGATGGGGATAAAGACAGAAATCAAGTTAATTAGAAGGCATGCCAAGAGGTGATGAAGCACTGGGGACTGGAAATTGCAAGAAATTTTGTAGACTTAACAGTTCTGCTTGTGGAGCAGAAAGTAACTGTGGAGCAGGAAATAACTGGAACTCCCTCAAGTATGCAGGAGAGAAAGTTTTTTTTGAGCCGGCTGTGTCTATGAAAGGGTCTGTGAAAGAATCTCATTAAAAGATCTCATGAGAAACAGAATAACTATCATGAAGCGCCCCATAGTGCCCATCAAATGCAAGAGTCTCTTATGAGTACAGTCCCACCACTACCCCAGCTCTCCCCATTGAACAGAACCATATGGAGAAAATGTCAGGTAAGAGGGGATGTGAGGAGGGAAAAAAATCTCAAATGAGTTATGACTTTGATCATCCTCTTTACCAGTTTCTAAAATTGTAGGTACTTTTTTACCGATAAGAAAAATGGAATGAAGAATCATCTTTCCTCAGAAATATGTTAACCCTAGTAACCATTTTACAGTGAAGATATTTGATGTATTTTTGTATTTGTTTTTGCCACATTACTTAATGTATTCCTGAAAAGCATTTAATATTATTTCACTGAGGACAAAGTAAAAATCTGAATAGAGTAATGTGTGGATTACTTCTCTGTCTCTGGAGACTCAGATTCAGACTCTAATGGGATTTCTACAAAAACAGGAGGTTTGACTACAGTGATACTTCAGATCATGATTATTTATATGTTTCAGGACCTATTCAATATGCTCACTACTCTCTGTTCCATATTTTCATAATGCTGAAATCTTGCTTTTACAAGACTTTATCAAACTAGTACAATATATTGTGTCTAAAAGGGTCATTCAAAGCAGTCTTTTCCTCCTTTTTTTCATGTGAGATTTGGAAAGACAGAAATCTAAGTCATTAGCATTCAAGTTGTTTATGACACTAGAAAATGATGAAAGTAGTTTGAAATGAGTAGTATCTTAGAGTGTGAGACACTTTGTGAAATTATGCGTATGTTTCTTCACTGGAAAATCTGTATGCCAGCCAAGGCATAGCAAAACAGAGAGACTGCAATTAAATCAGATAAAATTTTTTTATGGTGTCCAGTTCAGGGCCTCAGCAGTCCAGATAAGGAATTTTTAGAGTTCCCGGTATACATAAAATATACTTTGACAATAAAAATTGACTATAAAAGCTCTATGATGGGATTCCCATACCTTCTTACAATCTTGGTTTTTTAAATTGACAGACATTTGAAGATATTTAGAAAAGGCTCTAAATATCCAATCTTGTGACCAATTATTATAATACTCACCAGACAAATATTTACCTAGGAGTCCCTAACAGCTTATTTCAACACAAAAACAAAACTGTGCAAAATAGAAAAAATATCTAGTAAAAGATCCTAGTCACAAATTTGATTAATTAAATGTAGACTTCAGTCAAAGAAATAGCCATTTTCCTTGTAAAAAGCTCTCAATTCAAGCTGACAAAACCCCCATTTACTTGCCAGGCTGAGAGCAGTTTTAGTAGTAGTTTATAATCTTCTTGGGTCTTGGTTCATACATTAGTTTCCAATGAAGGAAAATATGCACGTACTTAAATTTTATTTCAGAGGCCTATTTGCATATACCTAAAATTAAGCATGTGCTCAGCTAATAAGCTCTGCATGCATCTTCAATGCATCTTCAAGGGCTAGAGTCCAAAGTCCTGTTTTGCATATCATGTTCAGAGTTGCCTAGACACACTAGTTTTATTAAATACTACAGCTGGGTTTTGTTCCTCTTGCTTCAATTACTATATTCACTTTTTTTTTACATAGATTTCAAGTAGCTTATTTTGGGTCAGTTATGCATCATGAAAAGGTTAGTTTTGTCTCTAATTTTTGTGTGATCTCTATAACGATATTAACTATATGTGAGTGTCCCTGGTGGTGCAGTGGCTAAACCACAGCGTTGTCAACGCTGAGATCTGGGTTTGATTCCCGGTTAGGACACTCCCCGGGCAGATGGAGCTCGCTAGCCCTGTAAGGCAATCCATCTACGTCCTGAGGACCTCGCTGCCACCGTCCAAGCGTGCTTGGCCCCGGCAGATGAACCTCAGGATT
>NW_020955753.1:947137-949691 GCF_003031625.1 Empidonax traillii | reverse complement strand
AGACTGGCCATTAACTATATGGACATTGGAAAATACTTATATTGATATATTAAAATACTTGAAAATAAAAGCAGTCCTAAAGTAGGTTGTTATGATAAATTGAGCCATATAGTCAACTTTACAAACTGTTAGCTTCTGTTTTGCTATCAAAAGACCAAAGAATATTAAAAAAATGATGAAAAACTTATATACTGCAGCTGTTTCAAAAAGCCAGAAAAGTTCATACAGCTGGAGAGAAACATTGATCAAGGAAGAGATACTACTATATATTATGTGTTCTTTGGCTAGAGGGAAATGAAAAGGCTGAATTCAACCATGTTTGTGAGGGACAGGTGACAGTATAAAAAAAAGATCCCCAAAACTCATAATTTAGTAACATTGCATGGGCAAAGATTGTTATGATAAATTAGGTCCATATCCTCATAGAATCATAGAATGGCTTTCATTGTAAGGGACCTTAAAGGTCATCCAGTTCTAGAGGATACCCTCTTCTAGAAGAACTTTCTGAAAGCCACATCCAACCTGGCCTTGAACACTTCTAGGGCTAGATAAGCGCTAATCCCGTGAGACAGATCCAATAAGTTGCATTTCAGGGATGTGATATTCAGTTTAGGCTTGAGTCATGGTATTGATATCCACCTCCAGTGCAGACAGCTCATTTTGTTGAGTTGGTTATTTTATAAAAATGAGAGGGAAGAAGGTTTGCCTCCAAGCCTGGGTTTCACAGAAGTTGAGAAAATGAGTGTTGGGACATGGAAAACAGCTGAGAAATACCAAGTTGTGGCTGCAGTGGTACTCCTATATGAACTCAGCCATGCTGGGAGTCTGCAAATCAAAGCCTGCTGTTACGTGACTTAGAGTACAAGCAACACAATATAAGAGGGGTGGACTTGAGACGCTCTTTTACTGCTCCTTGGGTCATTTGTAAGTTGTGGATATTCTTTATTCAGAAAACTACAATAACATAAAAAACTTCCTCTCTCTGTGTATCCAAACAGCAGGCTACAGCTTCTTGTCTTCCTGACCATGTACTTCCTGAAACTCAGGCCCATGAATAGCTGTTTTCATAGCCAGACTTAGGAAAATATTTGCTGATTGTTTGTTTTTGTTTTAGGCTGTTAGTTCCATAAACTTGCATGAAATGCCTTCCTTGGTAGCATCTTGCAGTGTTCAGAAAAGATTTGGGCTGAATTGTCCAATAGCAAGCACATTACAGATATCTAATTAGCTTACACAGGTTTTCCTGAAGTCACTTCGATACTTAGGCACCAACTTATCTCTATCTATCTAACTATCTATCTGTCTAAGCAGCCTGTTAAAAGTGGATCTCAGAACCTTTGGGTCTCAGCCTGCACTTATCCCCACAGTTTGTACCTATCCACCTTGTATCTCAGGATCTGTTTAACTATGAAGAAACTACAGGAGACTGATTTTGCCTTTATAGTTGAATTCAATGGCACTGTCCAAGGCACATCCTCACAGTTAATCCCTGAGGTCTCATGGTATTCTGGGAACCACAGTCCCCCAAGGGAATCATAGCCATACAACTTTCCCCATATCAAGTTTCAGAGAAAAAGTATCTAAAATAACTTCAGCCAAGCATGGGGCAATTCAGCCCTAACGTAGACAGCAGCCCAATATCCACAAAAAGGGGCTACAGAGATGTTTTGTGGAAGTGGAAGACATTTATTCTTTAATGATAAAGGTGGATGGATGCTGTGCTTGAAGTCTTGGAAAGAGATCAGTTCTTTGGGCTGGATGGACAACATGTATCTGTTTTGATTTGTAAACTAAAGGTAAAGCATGAAGTAAACACTAGCAACAATGAGGGTTTGGTCTCAGTTCTGATGTTTCAGATTCCCTTTCAACAGGACCAGTTAAAAAATTAGGACATGATAACAGTATGTAGCAACATCTCTCATTGTATAATCATTGTGAAAAGATGAAATACAAGAGGAAAAAAATAAAGCTCTGTATCTCTTTATTTTTCAGAGTTAACATATTTTGTTCTTCGGTACTGCAGCATCCTCAAAAATGTCAGAATAGCTGCAAAATTTTTGAAGGAAATTTCACAGCTTTTTCTATTTTATTTTTTTTAATCCTCTTTTATCCCTGGTGCAAACCACTTTCTGCATTTATTAAAAGCTCCAGCACAGGACAGATCTGTTTGAATGTGCATATTGAGTCAAGAGTGCAAAAGATATAATAATGGATTAAATTTTCTTTCTTTCTTTTTTTTTTTAGAGTATTTATTCATTTTAATGACTGGATGATCCCATTAGCAGCAACAAGTCTCACCAATCTGTAGGATGGGATGACACCAGCAGTCTTGAGCAAAGCAACCTAAAGAAAGGCTGAGACAGAAGAACAGGAGAAGAACAGAAGAACAGGAGAATACTTTTGGCAACCTTGGCACTGACATTCCCTTGTTTCATGGTCATGACAAGGATGGCAACAGGAAGGGACACAACAGAGATGTGGTATGAGCAACAGAAATGGGAAGTGGTGCAAAAAAGGTCTTCACCTATTCCCATTGCATCCTCAACACTGTAAA
>NW_020955753.1:848240-946398 GCF_003031625.1 Empidonax traillii | reverse complement strand
TTCCCTTCCCTTCCCTTCCTAAACCTTCCCAAACCTTCCCAAACCTTCCCTTCCCAAACCTTCCCTTCCCAAACCTTCCCTTCCCTTCCCAAACCTTCCCTTCCCTCCCCTTCCCTCCTCTCCCCCTCCCCTACCCACAAAAGGTAGTTTTGGGTTTCTAGGTTTTCTAGGTTTTCTAGGCTGTTTTATTTCCACAGGAGCTACTTGAATGTGCCTGACCCCATTTCAATGTGGAGTTGAATAGCATGGCATCAAGATTAGAAGAAAGGAAAAAAAAAAAAAAAGGACAAACATTATACAATAAAAACCTTAATCATGTAGTTATGAGTTTAAAAAAAAAAGGTTTGAAAGTCTATTGCTTTGTCTTTTCCATTTTGCGTGGTTCTGCTGCTAAAAAAAATTTCCCTGAGGTTCCTGCTGCATCTCTCCTATAAATGATTCTCTTTGATCAGAATCCACTGGAAGCAGGGCTTTTTTTTTCAGACTTACAGAGGCAATGATTCCATATCACAGCACTGAAACTCTTGACAGCTCAGTGGGGGTAAGAAGAAGAAGCAGGATTATCTAAAAAAGAGAGAAAAAAGAGGAAGCAATTCAAAGTCAGGCCAAAGATGATAGGAGAATCAGGATAGCAGCTGTACAAAATCGTACTTGATCTCTGCCAGAGATGTGGTATGTAGGGGTGACTGACAACTTCTAATTAAAGTTGTGACTGATTACCGTGTAAGAAATGACACAATTTTTCGAAGACCTAGAGTCGAAGATGAATCACTTTTATTTGCAGAAAATGCTAATTTAAAGTTATGAATTTTTAGAGGAACATCTGTGGTATTTTTTCCTTTAAAATTCACTCCATAATTAAATCCTTCATTTTTTAACTGAAACTTTAAAATTATCTTTTATCCAAGCACGGACTACGCATTACAGTACATAAAGAGAAAGAAATACTGAAAACAAAATTTGGAATAGACCTTGACTGTAATTCAGAAGCCCTCATCTGAAATTCGAGACATGAAGCAGTTTTAAAGTACACTATCTATTGTAGTGTAATAGATTCATAGATCTGCATCAAGCAACTCAGGATATTATTTTTCAGAGGTTTTGGTTTGTTTACTTGTCATATATGCATGTGAACTGAATTCATATCCCTTTCCGAAGGGACACACATATTATGAGCGTTATTCAAACACATGTGCTGACTCACTTGAAAGAACATTTTGAAACTGAATTCGCACTGAGATTAGCCAGCTTCTGTGTTGTTTTCTCCTGAGAGCTGTCTCAACTGTTGTCCAAGCTGATATTTTTCAGTACAGAAGACTAAATTATGCCACTTTCTACTGGTTGCTTCAGATTTTTTAGGCAGGGCAAAGCCCCTAGGAACCTACTTGGTGCAGAGTTTTTTTGGCATGAAATCTTTGAGTGGCCAGATGCTGATACGCCACCTGTTGATCTCACATGTTAATCATCTGAGTTGATCTGACATGGAAAATTGCAGGAATAGCAAGCAGTGGGTAGGAATACTTGAGTTTTACCATCTACTCCCCTGAAGGCTCCCTGGTCCTGGGCAAAAACCCCATCAGGCACCAAACCAAAGGTAGCACAGCATGGATGGACAGTAAACATTGGCCCAACACAAACCTCTGTAGGCTTTTTGGGCTATATATGCAGTTCTTAAGCCTCAGATGATACCAAGGTTATACAGAAGATGAGCTTGCTCCTTAATGCATTCTCTTCTCTGCATCTGGTTAGCTACGTTCTCTGTGATATTCATGTGGCTCTAAGATTCTCTCCATCCATCATATCAGCCCTATGCTTGTTAGTATAAAACTAAGTAGGTTCCAAGTAGTGTCACCTAATCATGGAAATAAACTTGAAGCCTCATTGTAAAGTAAGTATTAGTTATACACAGAGTAATGCATGGTGTTTTCTTTCACCATTTTGTTGGACAACCCCATTAATTACTTTGAACATTTAGCAGGATGGATACAGCACAGAAACAGAAATACTAAACTGAAGGTAATGTGGCACATACAAAGGCTAAAGTGAGGATAAATTCAGCAGTTTATACATTTACATTTCATAAGAATAGGTATTTTGGCTTTGAGAGGAAATCAATCCCTTAACAGACTCTTTTCTTGTTTTAAAGAGTTTCTCTCAATGAGAAGATTGAGCATGTAATCTCCATGGTATTTTTTTATCTCTAAATATCTAAAACATAGTGTTTAATATTTTAAAAAAGATCAGTATCTTAAAACACAGTCAAACAGACAAATATTTTCCAAACACCTTTCTTTACTGGCTTGTTTCAGAATTGAAATTCTTTTTAGACTTAAAGTTAAATCTGATTTCTGAGACATTAATTATCACATATTTACACTATTCAGAGTTATTGTGTACCTCTAGGCTGTTGTTAGATGTTCTCTACTTTAAAAATGTGGGAGTGTAGAGAAAAGATTTTGCATGTTTAATTATGCCATTATTTATGCTTGTAGTTAGCTTTACAAAGCAGAAAGTGGAGTTATGCGTTTCTTTTGCTACTGTCTATACTTTCTCCTTAGGTAAACCACATTTTAAGAACAGGCAATAAAATATGCAAGTCAATTTTTATGTCTATACTCCTGGTTGTCTTTTTTTTTCCTGAAATTACACATCATTATGAGTTACCAATTAAGTTACATACGCAAACACTGTCTCTCCCTGTGAGAATAAGGAAACAGGTAATTAAGGTAATTAATTGAGGTAAAATTAACATGCAAATATGAATGTACATCTGCCCAATGCTTCTCCTTCCATCTAGCCTAGGAAGCATGGCCTTGCAGCAGTTATAGTTAACTGCATCAGCACATCTCAGAGCTATGGCAATAAGATGTCTTGAGCACCGTTTTCACTTCAGCAAGATCTGTACTGCACTATATTATCCATTACACTGAAGCAAACTACAGAACATAAAAAAAAAAAAAAAGCTTAGAAAACTTCACAAAATAAATTAAAAATCTGATCAGAAAATCAAGATTCATTTTCCTGCCAAAGAATCACCAAATGGTTAAGGTTGAAAGGGACCATAGCGTTGAAAGGTCACCCCCTGTCAAAGGGACACACCACAGTGGGTTTATCTGGTCCAACCTCCCTGCTCAAGCAGGATCATCCTAGAGTACATTTCATGGGATTTTGTCCAGATGATTCCTGACTATCTCCAGTGAGGGAGACTCCACAACATCTCCAGGCAACCTGTTTCAGCACATGGTCACCTGCACAGTGAAGGAGTTTTTCCTTGTATTCAGGTGGAACTGAATCCTTGACCAAGCGAAAGTCTTTCTTTTCTTTTCTTTTACTATGGTGTCCTGAGTCAGAGATTTTTGAGGGCTGGATCTTGTGAGTGAAAGACCAGTGGAAAGAAGGCATTCAGCACACTGCCTACTCTGCATCCTCTGTTACCAAGGTCCTCTCTCCGTTTAGTTATGGACCCACATTATCCTTTGTTTTCTGTTACTGATGTATTTGAAGAAGCACTTCTTGATGTCCTTGACATTCCTAGCCAGGTTGAATTTCAGATGGGCCTTGGCCTTCCTTGTCTCATTTCTGCTTACTCTGACATCCTCTCTTATGTGGCTTCCATTACTATCAATGGTGGAAATAAAATAAAATAAGTTGCAGATCCCTGGAATATAGAAATTACATTCCTTGTTTCATGGAGAGCATCAAGATAAAACATCATCTTAAACCCTGGCCATATAATTTCATGTTAAAATTCCTCTTGGAAGGACTTGAACTTTGGGAAGAGATAAAATATTATATTTTTGTATATTTATTTGCTGTTGTGTCAAAATCAGTCTCACTATACCTCACTATATTTAAACACCTCACTAAAGTACCTTGTTAACAGGTAGGTATTCGCTGACTCTTTTCCAGAGCTCAGATGGGATTAATCACCTTCTGGGAATACTGACCTCTATTCTTTTTACTTTCTGAGTTTCTTAGGTGCCAGAAAATATCTTTGAATCATTTTATTTAGCAGTAGATTTGCTTACCTCCTGCTTACACACCAGTGTACTCCGAAACAGCGAAATTTTGTCTTTATGAACTTTCAGTTTTATTTTACTAGGATAATCAAACCCTTCCAACTTCATTCCGTATATAGGTTGACAACTGAGCAGCATTTCCTGAACCTATTTCTGCATGAGTTCCTCTTTCTCAGATACTGGTGACTAGAAAAATATAGTCTTTGCAGATTAGTGCTCACCAGGGCCTTGTATAGTAGAACTAATAGTTCCCATTCTCCCAGTATCATTGCTTTATATAGCAATGCCTTGCTGGTTTAGAGCTTATAATGAGATAATGTTATTTTTTAAATTATGGAGTGTCCACAGGAATATTCTTCACTCAGTATAAAAAATTAACCTAAGTTCACTGCAAATTTAAAACTCCCTGAGTTTATAATTTTACGGCTCTCAAATACCGGCCTTGTTTTTACTTGTATATTTAAACACCAAAGTGTAAGTGAAACCTACAGAGGAGAGACAATTAGAAATACTTTATATTCTAAACTGACAGCTCTGCTAATTCAACCTGAATCCCAGCTGCTAACTTGAGTTATGTTTTTTTAAATCTCATCACCCATACAGAAGCTTCTATAAGTGAGTTAAGATATGAAACACCCCTCACACAGTCCCCACATTTCAGTAAGTTTTCTTAGATGCCATTAGTTTCTCCTGCATTTTTAACTTTGTCAAGAAGTTCTGGTATGGTTATGATGGCTCACAGCAGCAATCCCTCATTTTAATAATACATGGACTTTTTGCTCTCTGCAGAAAGAGCATCATTTCCCAGTAGTCCCAACAAAGATGATTCTGAAAGCACATGGGGACAATCTTTGCTCAGTACATTGAAGTAAGTTTTGGAGGTGACCTGGCCTTTGAAGAGAAGACATTTTGCTTATTGTTTAGCATTAGACTTCTTCTAATACTTTAAATCTTCAATCAAAGATCAAAAGGCATCACTATTGAAAAAGTCATTATTTAAAACAATAGTTAGCATGTTTCTGGATAAATATTGAAAATATTATTTTTAAAAGGATAATATTCTCTAAAAGCTGTAGAGTATTCACTCTCCTAAGCATAAAATGCTTCTTTTAGGCTTTTGCTGTATCAAATATTTAAATAAAATATGTAAAGCTGACATTTTATGTCATCTCTATATAAAATAGGGCAAGCTCATAAACCAGTCTGAATGCAGATGATGATAATAATATACAACTTTGGTTCAGAGAGTGCATATTCTTAAATCCAAAAGAGCTTTTTGAAGTTCAACCCTTTATACTTGTTCCAGCTTTCTTCTACACCCTTATGATAGAGGTCTCTTCTCAGTTCTAAGAAAATAAGATTTGGTGGGAAACATAGTTTTGATGGCTATCATTTTGGATTACATCACAAGGAGCTGTACATTGTTTGTGTAAAAGTCATTGACTTGTGCTAGGTAAGCTGAAGAAGACAGACAAACTCCCTTTGTAACATTATATCAGGCTGTTTCCAGACCAGCGATGGAAAAGAACTCATCAGCTTCACTTGTTAATGAGCAGTGCCTTTTGTGTGCAATCTTTCATGTGTCATTATCCAGGGACATTTCAATTTCATACAATGGTGCCAGCACACTTCAGATTTCTCAAGCATACTCTTCTGACTGGTCTTACAGTTTTGCTCCTTCATTTTCCACTGAAGGAAAAGATCCTTGATAAAAGGAAGTGAACCCCACAGCCCACAGACAGACTTGAAAACAAGGAACGTGAGATGTTAGAGACTGATGACAGAGCTGCACCAACTACGGATATCTTTGGAGCAAGCCATGTGAATCTATTGTATCAACATGATTCATACCCAGACCATCCAATTAGCAAATTGGATGATTCAAATACTACTGCAGCAGAAAGAATAACCTCTAGAACAGAGCAGGAATGATAGGTCATCTGTCAGTATCAGTGGCTGCTGGGATTAATTTTGATCATTACCTATTGCAAACAGGTTAGATATGAACAAGGAATAAATTTTATATCTTCCCTGGACCCAGAAAACATTTTGATGCTGAAGCAGTCCAAAAGAGGCCCACCAAGGGATGAGGCTAAGTAGTACGTATGTATCCCAGACAGTGATGGGGAAATACCTAGAATGAAGAAATGTTACAGTTCTAAATGACGGTGCAAAAAGGTTGTGTACTCCCTTAATTCAGAGCTATTCTCCAGTTTGTGCTCTCTGTAACGGGGGAGGTAAGGGAGAAGAAGCTCCTTTTGTTCAAGTGCTCAGAAAACTAGCAAAGAACTTCCACTGTAAACCAAAGTAACTGGAAAATAGCAGTTTGCAGCATATTATCAGCAAGTGCAGGGCAGGCAGAAAGGTTTTCAGTGAGGTATCCAGCTGGCCTCCCGTGGCCATCATTCCCAGCTGGTATTAATCAAGCACTGATGTCAGCAGAGGTGCATCACTCTCTGCTAGTTGAGAGTCTCATATAAAAACTCCAGTAATGGAGTATTGATTTTTACTAGCTGATGACTTCCAGCTACAGGTTTTCAGATCATAAGAAGGTAAAGTATTTCTAAGTAGTATTATTATGGCCAGACTACACATGAAAATGATAACCTGGGATCTCTGCTGCTGTTGTGCTTATTAGAAGTGGGTTACATTTGTTTATGAGGTCAGTTTTGACACAGGTCTCTAAGTTTAAAAAGGATCTCATCTAAGTGTAAACTTAATGTAATGATATTATTTTCCTCAGGTTCTGAAGCCAAGTTACGTAACAGTTATAAAGAATTTTCATGTGCTGATAAAAGGCAGGTACAACCAGAATTATCTTTGTTTTCCCTAGAATGATCTAGCCCTATAACTTGTAATTATTCCAATGTGCACATTATTAAACCCACATATTTTGTTTTGTTTTTTCATTTTGTGTTTTCAGTTTAAGTCTTATAAATTTTATTACAGGCCATTCTAACTTTAAGGGTATAGCAGGGGTGGTAAATCTTTAAATCAAATTGACTATATCAGGGAACTGTAGACAGGTGAGAAAGTATCAGTTACAACAAATATAGGATGCAGATGTTTATAGGGAAAAAGGAGAAAGAGACAGATTTTTAAAGAGGGTTTAATTCATACTATATTTTATGACTATTTTAGAAAAATTCTAACACTTCAGCTAAAGATTTTCTCTGTAAGGCACTTGATTTTAGCAGAAATGCTTAAAAACTGAATGACAAGTAAGCAGTTATTCCAAAGCCACCAAACACTATTCCCTTATTAGCATTTTGTTAATAGCATTATCTTAAGGAATAAGACCAAAAAAATGAATGCGTTTCTTAAGAGAATATGAGGAGATATTAGTTTCTGTAGAAAGTAAAACTAGAATTTGTTAATAGGTTAACTAGCTGACTAGAATTTCATGAACATGACTTCGTACCAATATCAATTGGTTAGAAGAAACTGGTTTGTCTTGACAAGTAATCCCTTAATATTTTATACATTTATACCATCTACTTTGGAATATATTCCAAATCTTCTGGACTCAACAATTTCCATCTGGCTCAGCATTGAAGCATGACTCCTTGTTCTTGACACAATATATTGCTTGCCTAAAGCTATCAGATTAGATTCATGGTCTCCATCCTTATCTTCAAGGCCCACAGTATCCCAGAAGTACCATTTAAACATCAGGTATTCAGCATTCTTAACACAATATATATATAAAACTCATGCATTCTTATAAACAGGATTCAAAACAAACCCCTGTTCACAACCTGATTATGAGAGAGAGGTGATGAATTTAGCCAAGATATTTAATGCTGTCTTTATAGGCAGCCAGGCATTCTGCTGAACATTGTAAAGCCCATGTAAAACAATTGACACTATCAGACTGGCTTCGCAGGCACTTGAAAATTATATGATTCCTTAAGATTTCCTTACAAACATAATGGCAGTTCATCTTGTATTCTCATGCTCTCCTCTTGCAGACATTGTTTTTTATTTCTTGAAAGAAACAGAAAATAAACCCAAGATGGGAATTTGTCTACTGTTGATGGTAGAATACATTTAGAAACATGAAAATAAAAGAAAATCTGAAGTACAATAATTGATATAACAACCAATAAAGGAAGCATGGAGTAGATTAATGAGACAGCAAAGAGCTTCCATCATGGAAAAGGACAATAATGACTACATCTATTCTACAGAAAGGATATTGTAACCTATGCCACTCAAGATTAAAGTTCCTGAATTTCTTTTGTTTGCTTGCTTGTTTTCATGTGAAGTGTCATTTATAGGTAGTAACACATTCTGTACTGCTTTGTTAAAATGTACTGCAATGCAACACTTTCATTTTCAAGAGTGGCTTGCACTAGGGTAAACAGAGTACCAGTAATGAATGTTTTACATGATTTCTCAATCAAAACTTTAATAGATCTAATACAGATATCTTTTGTTAGAAAAAGTGCTGTCTACAACTCAGCACCTAGGGTGACTTGTCAAGAAAGAGATTAGAAATTGAGGTACAAATCAAAGTTCCTGAAATATAAAACCATCCGTGAATAGAAATAATAAAAAGTACATGACATCTGGGATTCTAGAATCTCCTCAGACAGGTGAAAGATTAAATAATAGTCTGGATTCCTTCTACATTTAACAGAGGGATGCTCTACTCTTATAGATTAAGAGAGCGAGTAATCTCTCAAGAGTTTATTGGAGGCATCTATTCAGTTGGCACATGAAGAGTAGATCCCCAGTGAGCAGCCTGACTATTTCTAAGCCTCAAGCATTTACATTTCAGTAAGACAATAACAAAGGCAGGTAATTTGGGATTAGCTTGATTTTACTATCGGCTGGCAAAGAAATAGTAGTTTGTACTCACAGTAGCTCATTTGTCCATATGGTTAGATAAACTGTACAGCCCACTGCTATGGTCGGCATAGGTTTTTATGCCTTAAGTGTATGAATGCCATTTCAAAAACCTGAACTAAAATCTGATGGAAGTTTTGGATATGAAAAAATAACAGGAGCTACAATTTATTATGATAGTATCATACTTCAAGATGTAGTTGTAAATCCATCCTTCAGGGACAGAGAGTTATCATGCATCATTATCCTGTCACTGTCTGATGCAATAGTAGCTGTATCCAAGAGAAACTCTTACCATCTATAGCTTAGTCTTACACATTAGGATAAAAGATACAAGAAAGCATAGACTAGGGATTTAAACCAGGAGCTATCAAGCTCTTTATATCAACGGTGGAATGTATTTCTCACAGTTGGCAGTGCAACTTCAGAATCAAACTTCTAACTGAAAACACTTTGAAGGATACGTGCGTTCAACGAACCTGCTTAAAGTGCTTATTTTGAGCTACCATGACATTTCAAATGAGAAGCAAGTGATGGGAAATTCATGCATACAACCAGATTGATTATATATAAAACATGAATTAGTGCTACACTGAAGACTCTCTCTAAAATTAAACCAGCAACAGTCCTTCTCCAATTGTACTTCTGTCATCCTGAACAAATTTCTGTTTCAGAGATGGGCAGCTCTGCTGGCTCCAGGAGCTGTGTGTTGAACATCTCATGTAGTTGAATACCACAAAGCCATAAATACCTCATAAACACGGAGATGAAATATGGTGTGGGCCAGGAGCATTTCACAAACTGCAAATGACTGCCCATCCACAGGGATCCTGGCATTGAAATTATAGGACAAGGACAGAGTATGCAAGCATGATGGAGCAAACCAACCACACCAGCCTAAATAACCCCTGCTCGCTGCCAGGTAGGCCCTGTACCTACCTACTGTCTTGCCAGCACATGTGGCACAGTTTAAAAGACCTAATCACAAGATTCTGTGTTGCTTAAAAGCCTCAGCTTCATCACTGTTTGTTTGTGCTTTTTTTGCCCTTTCTTTACGTTGTGTGTCAACATCTATAGAGTATTCAGACATACTGCCTTATAACTTCATAGTGACCTGACCCAAGATGTTATGATTTAACAGTTTTTTTAGTCTGAGGGTCTCTATTAACACCAGGACATGACAATGTTTAGGAGATCAAAGCCCAGCATAGTAAAAGAAAATCTATCTCTTTTACTGTCAAAGGTAAAAGGTGTGGAATTATAATGCATACTTTTTGTCATCCTGACGCTTTTCCTCTGTAAATAATTATAGCTCCTCTTCACTTATTCATATATTTAAAAAAATTCACTGGTTTATTTATTGACTTTGAATTTATTTGCATGCACTGCGCCTTCTCATCAACTCAAATGCTAATAAAGATTCTGTGTACCATTTGCAATAATAATCATATTTTCATTCTTCCATATTTATTGGTGAGCCTGCTTTGTCTACTAGATTATACATATAATTCTCCTCTAGATTCCCTAGCAAGAAACTATGGTATAACGAAAACAATGTTTATGAAAATGTAATTTACACCCTTTGTGTTAGGGAAAATCAGTCACACTAAGTAATATTCATTTTAGGGGACCTCTTAGATACCAGGAATGCTATTCATGACTGAGAACTCCCAATCGATGTTGCTGCAAAAGATTGCTTTGTACCACTTGCAGAAGGCTGATGCCTAGGACAGGGATGTCATTTCTGCTATATCTATCATTTAAATTACTGTGAAGGAAGAAAGGAAGGGATGCTTGGTGTGAAGTAAGGGAACAAGGTGACGACTGATTTGTTATGTCAGAGATGAAGCTTGACTGTGATCTTTTGAAATAGCTTTTCCATCTAGAAGTATCATCCATTTATGGGCTTTACTTAACTGTTACATGCAGTAAAATTTTCGTTATTAAGCAGCAATGCTCCCTTCAATCAAAGGAGTCTCTGTCTCCAGCTCAGTCAGACCTTCTGTGTGATTCTGCCTGGTAACGCTTGTGTGGTAAACTGTATATACAGGCAGCATAAATTATGAAATTGAGCTCAAAATTCTTCTTTTTTTCATAATAATTGTATATATTTATGAAATAACAGAGAAGTGGAAGGTGCTGCTTTGTTTGACTTTGAACTGTTAATAAGTGCTAGGAAGCTTGTTAGCAGGTTTCATCATTCTCTGGCCTGGAGGAATAGGTCTCTTTTAAAGTAACTCTTACAGAAAATCTAGACAAGGCTTTGGCTATTCAGGCTCTGCATATGGTGGGTGTGATGGCTGGAAATTTCAGTTGAATTTAAAATCCAGAATTATAAAGATTTCATACAGATAACATCTTGCTAAAACTGGAATTAAAAAAAAAAAATGTTCCTGAATTGGAAAGAAATACCTAGTCTTTACCGAGAGTATCTTCTGAGTGGGGAAAAGCTTGAAGAGACTTTTTTCAAAATATAGAAGTAACCCTTGTTCTAAAAGAATTGTTGCTCTTATTTTCTCCAAAATGAACATAGAAAAAAGAAGAAGGAAAAAAGATATAAGAAGCTAAAAGATCACTGACAGTCAGAGAAGCTGCTAAAAGGGTGTTTAAAGAAGTCTAAATATATGATCTATGTGTTATTACGAATTACAATGTGCCTACATCCACCCATGTATACAGGAATATGCAATATGCATGTGCTTGTTTTCAGAATCACCACTGTTTAAAACTCCCAAGCTTGATTTGAGAAATTCAGCCACTTATTGCAGCAAGCAAGATGTGACTGTTGGTCTTGATGGAAGTGAAAGCATTTCCCACTCAAGACAAGCTTCATGTACACTTAGGAAGTCTCTGTTTCCCCCCTTTCCTAGCCTAATATGTGCCCTTCACGTCTCACATCAAGTAGGATTCCAGTTCCATCTCCTTGTTTATTTTTACCCTCTGAGTTTCCTGGTTTATTGGGTTTGCATGGCAAGGTTTTATTAGTGGAGGGGCTACAGGGATGACTTCTGTAAAAAGCTGTGAGAAGTTTCCATGTCCAACAGAGCCAAGGCTAGCCAGCTCCAAGATGGACATGCTGTTGAACTCAAAAAAGGATGGGTGGGGGGAGGGTGTTTTAAGGTTTGGGTTTTATTTTCTCATTATCCTACTCCAATTTTGATTGGTAATAAACTAATTTCCCCACATCAATTCTGTTTTTCTCCATGATATTATTCGGTGAGACATCTCTCCCTGTCCTTATCTTAACCAACAAACCTTTCATTATATCTTCTCTCTCCTGCCCAGCTGAGAAGGGGAGTGATAGGATGACTATGGTGAGCACTTACTCTCCAGTCAGGGTCAACCCCCTACACTTCATCATATTCCACCACTGCCCTGCTAGGTATCATTCCAATGGTATGTCTACACATTTTCCTCAACCTTAAAACTGGTAAAAGTACAGGTAGCAAGAAAAGTGAGCTAACAGGAAGGTATGGGATGATATACAGCAAAGCAGAGATGATAACTTCTAAATAATCAAGTAATACCAGCTGTGACTCTCTTCCACCCACTCCTCAGCAGGATAAGGTCAGTCAGTCTGCAAGAACCTGTGTTAATGATTCCTAATTCCCACCTCCTGCAGCTCACTTAGGAATTTGCACAGCTTGCAGCATATGAAGCATCATATGCCCTTGAGTAGAATAGGAGGATAGGTAATTTCACAAGTCAGAGGGAAGTTTTGGAACCCACTCAAATGCCTACTATTCCTGAAATAGAGATATTTTGAAAACTTAATGGATCACTTAAAACAAATAAACAAACAAACCCCCAATAAGACATTTAAAACATAGACGTTTTTAAAGCAAGGGACAGCAGTCAGAAGTGAAAGCCTTGATTCAGTCCCCAGGTGTAGCTGGGGCAGTATAACAGTCTTGAGGTGTAAAATGAAGAGAAGAAAGCAAGAGAAAGTTGTTTTTACTTTAAATTATGACCAATAACTATCCCCAGAGGCCTTGATTCAGCCTAAATTCCACATAAGCCTGGGTATCTCCTTTGTTGGCTCTAGGCTTTCAGAGGAAGCCAGCCAATAGGAAATACCAGGTTCAGAGATTTAAGTGGAATTTAGGCTGGGGGAAAGTTGGCTGAAGTATGATTTTCATAGATTTGTTTTTCATTGTTTTTAAGATAACTTAAAAAATATATCTGCTTGGATTCTAGAACAGTATTTCTTGTTTCCTCTGTGGCCAGCTTAAAAATACTTTCAATCCTTTTCATTTATTATAAAAGTCAGGCAACACCAGTGATAATAATGACAAAACCATATAATTTATTTGAGTGTATTTGGAAACATACCTTCAAGTAACAGGAAAGAAGGAGCTAAAATGTTTTTAATTCAGCTTCTAATAACATTTCAATGTGCAAGAGAAGTTCCAGGATGATTTTTATGAATTTACAACCAGACTGCCAAAAAAAGCCAGTCAACAATAAATAATTAATAGCCATTTGCAATGTACAGAATTACGAGATATCTTGGCTCTGGGAGTGTACTGAATGTTCACTTTCAGTTTGTCCTGTGTACTGTACTTTTGAACATTTAAAAACTAATTAGTGAAGTCAAACAACAAAAAACTTTGAGAATGCCTTCTGTTGTCACTAAAAGTTTCAGAATGGGGGGGAAGGGGAAAATGAACTTCATCCAACTTTGTTTCTGTAAAATAAATATTCATTTAGTCATTCCACATAAGTTAATAACATTTAGAAATACCACAAATTGTCCAGACTCCAAGAAATCTTCTATTTTTTAAACATTTGAAAATTTTGGCGTTGATCCAAAGAACTATTTTTGTCGTGGATCAACAACAAAAATCATTATTCACTCTGCCCTGTTCTCAGGAGGAAGAGATAGCAGGACCAGTTCACCACAAATTCTGAATACAAAAGATACTTTTTAAAAATGGTAAAATATGATTAATCTAGCAAAGTAGTTAAAATGTAATGATCTAGATGAAACGAACACTTGATCTTGGAGCAGCCTGTGAGCACTGAGCAATGCCTGAAGACTGAAATTCCAAAAGCTTTCAGACTGTGCTCTCAATTACAAAGTTGTGTTTGAGAAGAGAATGATGCAGAGGGAAGAACAATAAAGGTCACATTTCCCTGAAGCCTCAGGCAGTGTGTTTAACAATAGCTGAACCTCCAAGGATTTTAATCTGTCATTTTAGGATATTAAAACAGTAAAGTAAAAGTGTAAATGTCAGAAATGGCTTACCCGGAACTGGGATTATTTCAGAAACCAAAAGGGATAATTTCATGTCAGTAATTGTCTATCTATTGTAATTACCCGAATTCAAACTGTTGGACAAGTATTTATAAAGGCTTATGTGTATACTTCGGGCTGGAAAGCTACTACAGCACTCTTTTCCAAGGCAGCCACAGAGGGGTGGATGCCCACACCATATCTGGGTAAAGTTTACTTGGCTGACGAGTCACCACGAGCTGTAAGGAGAAAACACAGATGCTGAAGCCCCAGAATGCATTATTGACTCTCCCAGCAGAGATTTGATCATGTTCCGATGGAACATGAGTACGAGCATGTTCCAATGGAACAATATATAAACTCTTTTTTAATTTTTATTTTTGCATAAAAGCTACAACCTTAAATACTGATGAATGATTCACTTGAAGGAAGCCGCAGGAACCCTTGAAGCAAAGTTACTCAGAGTGATTGGAAGATTTCAGCCTTGTGAGAAGATAGACAATCTCTTTTTCACTACTGTGTGTATTTCAATATGGATCATGTACTACTCTGGACTTTAAACCAGACTATTTTAAATCCATGATATGGGCATCTTCCTGCATTTTGCTTAGTTTAGAAAAGCTTGTTTGGCCATTCACTTTTCTGCAGTGGATTTCGTGGTCTTTGAAGTGTACAAATAATCAGAGGTAGGTAGACAGGAAAGTGAGTAGCAAAACTGTGCCAAGACAACACATTTTAGGACAGGATTTACTGTACATAAATGAATGCTTCCTTCTTAATACTCATTCCTACTGATATTTCTTTGCAAGTGACTCACAATTAGTCTCAAATGGATGCTTGAAGTGCTACTACATTGTGGACTGAAGGATTATACCTCCAATAGGAATCCAGAAGCAGTGCATATCTAATGCATCCTATCATTAGAAGAGAATGATACAGAGGGAAAAATAATAAAAGAGGCTGTTTTGACACCAGTGAGCCACTCAGAGCACTTGAAAAAGAAGCTGAAGCTGTAAGACAAACATTACTCAAGTGTTCATTAATAGGAAATAAGTCTTGAAGCTTTGTGTAACACAAAAAGATGAAAAATCCCTATATGTTAAAACCAAAATTATCTTTATTTCTCTTAGGTATAAGATAATGTTGTAGATACAGAGATGTGTTTCCCTGGGTTGTGCAGCAGCATCACATGAATTTCAGTTTATTCACATAAAGAATTTTTTGGATATTTGTCATATTTGCTTCCACTTGTCATCAAGGTCTATGAATATCTCCCTGTTTTCTGGAGAGTTTGCCAGTAAAATCAATTCATTAAATATGGTCACATATCCCAGTAAGAAGATTTTCTGTATTGTTCTGGAGAAGGCCCACATTTTCCCTATTCTTGCTTTATCACCAATGTACATATAGAAACTTTATTTGTTGCCCTTGAAGTCCCTGGCCAGATTTTGTTCTATCAGAGATTTATTTAACTTTCTTGATTCCTGGCTGCTCAGGCAATCTCTCTGTATTCTTCCCAGTCTACCTGTTCTAACTACCATTCTCTGAAAGTTTCCTTTTTGTGTCTGAGTTTGTCTATGAACTCCTTGTTCATCACATAGGCCTTCTAGTGTATGCGCCTGACTTCTTCTTCACTGGGATGCATCAATCCTGAGCTTGTAAGAGGTGATCCATGAATATCAACCAGATTTCTTGTGTCCCTTTTCCCTCCAGGATTTTATCCCATAGAACTCTATCAATCATATCCCTGAAGAGGCCATAGTCTGTTCTCCAGAAGTCCAGGGTAGTGAGCTTGTTGTGCACCCTTCTCACTGCCCTAAGGATCTCAAACTCCACTGTTTCATAGTCACTGTATCCCAAGCTGCCCTTGAGCTTCACATTTCCCACCTTTGCTGGTGAGAATAAGGTCCAGCACGCAATGAGGAAACAAGTTCCAGCATAGCACCTCACCTTGTTGGCTCCACTATCACTTGGAGATGGAAGTTATCATCAATGCATTCAAGGAGCATCCTGGATTGCCTGTGCTGTGTTGTCCCTCTAGCAGATGTTGGGGTGGCTGAAGTCACCCATGAGGAAGCAGAGTTTGTGAACATGAGGTTGCTCCTATCTATCCATAGAGGGCCTCATCTGTTAGGTCTTCCTTGTTGGGTGGCCTCTAGCAGGCCTCCACTACGTCATCTGTCCCTGCCCTCCCTTCAGTCCTGGCCCATAAGCTTTTGGTCATTTTGACTTGGAAGATCCTGTTAAGCATGATGTCTGAAACATTTAAATTTATTTCCATCACAGATTTAAAACCTTCCAGCTTTGTTATTGCTCTTTCTATTTCTGAGGAGGACATGTCAGGTTTCATGAGTAGGAAATGTTCAGGTTAGATAGATCTTAAACCCTAATTGAACCATCTCAGCATGATAAGATCAGTTAAGAGTTAACTTTACTTTGGTTTTCTTGCAGGTTGATAGATGAGTTTTTGTGGTTAGGTACAGCTGCAAGGAAAAGGGTTTAATTTCACATAATATTGGTTGTGTTCAGTGTATCCCAAAACATTTAGCAGAGTATCACACTTTTGTGCAGTGCAATGCCATATGTGAATGTGAGTGTGGCAGCTGGTAGTTATGGTTAGTTTAGCCACGGAAATGTTTGGATTATGCTCAGTCCTGAACACATTGTTTTTTAAAGCACATTCAGAGCTCTAAAGCAGCTGAATCTCCTAGTTTGCAAGTAGTTCTTTTGCCTGTTTGAGCTCTGGAGCCATAAATTTCACTTACCAAAGGACAATGCAGGGTAGAATGATAGATGTTGGCTCATACCTGAAGAGTCATCCAAGCAATGGAGTAATAGAAAGAGTAATATATTTCACCCTGTCACATTATGTGCCAAGAGACCGTTGCCAACCTAAGAGAGTAAAATAATCCTTAAATGATCAGGTTTTTTCTGCTTAACACTTCATACGCAGGTTTTAAATGATGCCTTACTTCACAGCAAATTGCAAGGAAAGTTTTCCTGAAGGACTATATCTATATCAGGGATTTAAAGAAAATAGTTATATTCTAGTTCAACTACCTGTTGACTCAGAACTTGACATTCATAAGAGAAGCTAATTCAGAGTGATTTCCATTATTCCATGAAGAACTCTTGCTTGTCAAACTGAAAAAAATCAGTTTAGAGGTTACTTTTTTGATTAATTTCTCCTTTTGAAAGAAATCTATTTTTTTTTCAAAACTTTTAAATGCAATATTTTTATTTTGTTTCAAATTATTTTTTCTTCTCAAATGTGTGATGTACTGGGGAACAATGGTAAAATAAAATTTGAAAAGCTAACATAAAATGAATTTTTTAGGTATAATAAAAAAATCTGATCAATGATACAGAATGAAGGGAGGATTTAATCTGCTAAAATGGCACCTTTTTTGTAATTTTTGCTTTCTTTTTGTGTGTTGAAAAAAATCTATCTTCCCACCTCTGCTTATTTAGGAAAGAACTCACATGAACAAAAACCACAAAGAACATCTCAGTGGTTGGAATTTTTAAACAGTTTGTACTGCAAGGAATGTTATTCTTGATGCACTAAAAATGCCATCTGGGTCCCACTGTGTGCTTTAATTTCTTTACGTTTCATAACTCAGTCAGTTTCTAAGGTGCTGACAGATTAGTGGTAAGGCTAATATATAACGATGCTTATTAAAAGAGTGTCTTTGCCACCAGACCAAATTCTAGCACTGTGTTAAAGGCATCCAACCTCTCTTTATAGGTGACAACGAGATACACAATTGCCTGTAGTCTCCACTGGAATCTTATAACAAAGGCTATTGACGTGTCCTCTGGATCTACAGGAGCGTTGTTTTCTCTCCAAGATAATAGATGCCTGCAGTGTGCTTGAAGTATTTTGCACCTAGACTCACAACACAATGCCAGGTTTTTGCCTTTCACTGCCCTTTTACGGGATGGCAGTAACACTGAAGAATTGGATTTCCCACAGAGATGAAAGCTGACTTAAATGTGTCAAATGCTCCCGTGTGGACAACTCTCCCTCTTGTCATCCCTCAAAAAAACACTTTCCAGGAGGAAGACAGAGTCTAAGTAGCATTTTTTACTTTCTTTAGATGTCACATAAGAATGTGGTTGGAGAAAGGACTGTATAGAAAAAAATCTGGGTTTAGGAAGAAATTACTTAAACTGAGGCAGCTTTTCAGGAATCAGTAGTCCAAAACTAGAAGGAGTGAGCTGTATTCCCCAGTCTCAATTTCTTCGGGAAGTTTACTTATACATTTTCCAAGATGTATGCTAACAAAAATACGTTAGAACAGCATTAGATTAAAGTTATTCTCTATTCCAGCTGAATAAACAAAAAATCTAGCCACAAATTCTGTGCCAATGCTTAATCTCTAAAAGCAGCAAATATCATCTGATCATTTTGGAATAACAAGATCAATAGATGTCTAAGCATAGGGCCCTTCCCTGCTCCAAAATATCAGTGGTCCTTGCTCCTTTATAAACTGTGTAACAACAGAGAGAGAGTTTCATACAGAAGTATCAGATCCCCCTCTAAGTCCCTGGAGGGACAGACGCCTGCAGTAGGCAGTTTGAAAATGGTTCAGTTCTCCTCTCTTCTACTTCCCTTGTGCTACATCTGTGAGACTGACAGCTCAGCTCCTAAGGACTGTGGTGGGACAGCTGGAAAGCATTGCCCTGAGGTGATAATCACTATTCCTCAGGCAAAGATGGTTTGCTGACCTAGTTTATGTTTGTACTGAAGTAGACTAAGCATGTTCCTACAAACATCTGTCACATCTCAGCTCTTGGGGCTGTCACCTCCACCTACAGGATTGAATTGAGGTATAAGCACCTTTATGGACCAGAGTCTGGAGAAATATCTTGGGCTGGCTGTTTAAATTACACAAAGTGGTGAAAAAGCAGGATTCTTTGGTCAGTAGTGAAGCCCAGTGGCAGAGGGTTTTTTTTTGTGCCTCAACAACAATAGTGCTCAGGGCCAGGAATTCTCAGTTTCGTAGCTTTTCACCTAATGTGCTGTAACAGTGGTTTTCAAAAGTCTCTTTAGCACTTTCCCCTTGTATCTTCCATGCTAAAATTCAGGTGCTATTGCCCTCACAACCTCGTACCTGTCAAACTTTCCTGATGGTGGTGTTCTCACAGGTTCTCATGGGAAGTCACAGCTGCTAGCATAAGAAACACCTCACTTCACTTCTCTTTTTGCAGATTTCAGTTAGTATAAAAGAAAAACAAGTAAAACAGTAGAGTAGGTAATGGTCACTCTTATACTTGACAGATACTATCCAGGGCTACATGTGTAGAGGCTTAGCAGGCAATTGATGTGCAATATCTGTACCCAGTTAGCACGCTCCAGCTATAGTTTCTGCCAATAGTTTCGCAGGCAGAAACAAGGAATGCGAAGCTGGGGCAGTTCCTGATTAACGGTATCATGATGCTAGGGTAAAAGCATAATGAAACTTGTCATTGCTGTTATCATCATCACCATCACGAAACATCTTTGCTGTTGCTTCTTGCTGCACTAGAGAGAGCCCCTACTGGAAAACACTCAGCCTGGACACAAATCACTATTCCTCCAACCTGGCTAATGGAGAGTTTTTCCTGTCCTGTTACTTTTCCTCTTTCTTTCCCCAATGCCATTCCTGTTTCCTTCTCTCTCTCCCTTGCTCTCTCAGCATTTTTTTCCCAAATTGTAACTTTCAGCATTGGAGTCGATGAGTGTCATCGGCTAAGGACCCTGCTCGTACATCTTCATGCATGTGGACCTGTCTCACCTTCCCTTGTGCAACAAACATTGGTACAATTAATTGTGGACCTGTAAGCAAGATATCAGGGTGTATCAGGTGAGAGTCTATGAGTTACAAGACACCATGATCTATCAGTTAGAGTAAAAATATGGAAGATTTTACTATGTCACTGACCATGTGGATTTCCAGTCCATAAATCAAACCATCCTGTAAACACCAAATTCACTTAATGTATAAATATATACAGGTAAGTGCAATACTTGATCATTTATAAACTGCATTTTGAAAGACTTTTCTTAAAATAACTGCTACATCTTTTTTTTTAACATACTTTCAGCTATATTCCCAGGATGCTTTTAAAAATAACTGGAATGATTAAACCTCTAGCTTTTCAAGAATAAAAGGTCTTTAATATGCAACCCTTTGCACTTGGTGTTTGATGTGAACTCTGATAAAAACTAACAGTTTAAAAATGTACTTTACATTTTCTGTAACTCAAGTTTTGTTGGGCTCAGAAAACTTGCAACTGTTTTAAGATAGAAAGTATAGGAAGCAACATTAAGAAGTAATGATGCTTTCAGCACAAACATTTTTCTGAGTTTTGTGGAGCTTTGGCTGCATTTCACTCCTTAATGAAATATCTATATGATCCTTTTCCAGCTACACTACGTTGTGCACTGCAATCGTAGAACACTAATTAAGTATTTAGTTACTAATTAGTCATTACACTGAGACATAGCATGGCCAAACTGTAAATACAGATTCTTTAGCTTCTCTCATCTTCTTTTTCAACTTCCTCCACCAATCTTTACCACAGATCACCCCAGTACCAAACTTTCTATTTGGGAAATCTATGCAGCTAGACTTGATTACTTGATTTCCATCATCTTTTTTTCTTTTTTTTTTTTTTTTCAGATGATGAATGAAAAAGTTATAAATGGGCATTGGCAGGTTCTGATCCTGTTACTTGAGAATTTTATTCATTTTTCCTTGACTTAAAAGTCTTTTAGAAATATAAGAATAGCAGAACTGGAAGTTCATCGTAAATTTGAAAACTGCTTATACTTTTTAATGATTCTTTCTTTCTCTAAATATTTTCACTAGTCGTTTCCACTCCTAACTGCAGAATCCTAGTGCAGAAAAAAAATGCCCATCTGATGATTCACAGTCATTCTGTATACCAGCAATTTCAAAAGAAACAATTTCTGCCTCCATTCTCAACTCTTCGGTTGCCACTTTGATGCCTAAAAAGTGGGAGACATTTTGATGAAGCCCAAAAAAGTATCTTCAGTTCCTTTAATTGGGATCTTACTTTAATAATAGGCTGTTTCTGACCCTTTGAAACATGCATCCTAAAAGTAGAGAAAATGGTCAACAGAAAGAAGGTCCTCATTTGTTTTACATTTAATTTTGTTCTTTTTAATTTCTTTCTGGGAAAACTTTGCAACATTTAACAGACCCATTACATTATAACAGTGGAAAGCATGACGTATTTCTTTTATCTTACAAATCCAGAGGTACAGTTGTTGCTGCCCCTGGCAGTAAATTGTTTGAGGTAACTGATGCTTTGCAGAAACTCTGGAAGAAATCCTCTTTGGCAGTTCCAAAGTGAGTCATGTATTTTGTACAAGATAACATTTACTTTATGTTGTAAGTTAGAAAAGAGCATTTCTAAGTGGTAATAAACATACTGTGAATTAATAAAGATGCCATTTACAACAATACAGCAAGAATCTGCACTGGATCTTTTATGTTTGACTTTTATCTCCTTGGTATCTGTTTCACACTGATGTGTTTATATTAACCTCAGCAAACTACAGTGTCAGTGAAAGGTAAGCTATGTCCCATGTGTGTACCTATGCTCGGGGGGAATCTACCTTCTACGAAAAGCAGCGGGAGGCTGTTTGGGGCACACTTCTCATCCCTGGATATAATGAGAGCATGGACACTCAGTTCCCTGGTGACACCTTCATCCAGATGCCTAAATTTAGGTATCTTAAACTGAATTAGCTTTCACCGATTGTTTCTTATGGTACGATGGGACATCAAAGCATTAAATTGTTTTATTGTTTCGCCAAACTTCTTTCTTTCTCATGGCTCATACTGGTATTGCAACTTCTGTAGACTAGGAACTCCTCTATTAGACTAGGAACTCTTAGGGTTCCTAAGTGTGATAATAATACAATTATATTCTCTAATTACCTGTGCTGTTACAAAGTACAACAAGGTAGTAAGTGCCTATCAGTCAACTGAACATAATGACTAGAGGATAGGCTTGAGTGCCTGAATGAATCAAAACCCCTGGTTGTTCTCCTGCGCTTTACACACTCTCATGAATTTTCTGGCAAAGTATACAGTAACAGAAATGAGAGCAGACATCACTAACTGTAAGTAAATAATGGAAAATATTAATAGAAAAGATTACTAATCACACTTTATAGAGGAAGAAAGTGAAGCATAAAGAATTGAGGGGTTTATGCAAACTCACCAATGGAGCCTATGGCACAATTGAGAACTAAGTCAAAGCTTCTTTCCCATAGCAGTTTTAAGGTTTGTTTCCCCATTTATGTTCACTATTTGTTTATCTACTCAGCAACACTTAATTGACAAAAGTTATATTGAGTGCAGAGCCTCAGATAAGCAGGAAAGTAAATCAGCACAAAGTAATTTTTTCCCTAAAGAGGGAAGAAATCAGTGTCTTCATGTGCCCCCCTTCAAATTCCTCAGCCCTCAGTAACCACAACTGCAGATACCTCTCCCTGTAAAAACTTGAGTAATAGCCCAGAAAATTGATTTGTTTGCACCACAAATCTCACAGATGGATGAAAGAAATGGAAATTGCTGAAACAAAGCAAGAAGACTGACTCAGAAAATATGGTAATAGAGCCAATAAAGTTCAAAGTCAAAGTGCAATTCTTTGAGTGTCTGGCAAAGAGAACAGTGTATTAAACGCAGCATGCAAATGAAAAGTTCTCTGAAGCCCATGAATCTGAGAGTAATCCCACTGGTACAATAAAATAGTGATTTCTTAGGCCACATCCTGGTCATGATATTTTTAAATAGAAAATGCAGTTCTGAATTAAGACTTGGTAGTTCTAAAATCTGTAGAAATCTCAAAAAAAAAAAAAAAAAAAAGCTGATCTGTACATACTCCAAGACATAGAGTTTTGTTCTGCAATTACTACAGCTAGCCCATAACATGTTTTCAAATTTCAGAAGGCTTTGAGCAGAGCATACAAATCAGGGTTAAAGGATTGAAGTGCTGAAAAATTGAACATATTGATATTTAACCTCATTTTATCATGCTCAGTTACAAAAATTACTTGGAAATTTTAGTGTGATTTTCTCTTCGCTTTCCATTATTACAACTTTGTATTAATTTCTCTTTCTGTTTATATAAGAACCTTCAGTTTTACAAATATCTTTTCAGTGGTGACCAGTGACAGAACCCAAGGAAATGGCCTGAAGTTATGTTGGGGGGGGTTAGGTTGGATATGAGGAAATGGTTCTTCGTCCAGAGGGTGGTTGGGCACTGGAAAAGGCTTTCCAGGGAAGTGGTCACAGCACCAAGACTGAGAGAGTTCAAGAAGCATTTGGATGATACTCTCAAGCACATGGTGTGACTCTTGGGAATAGTTCTGTACAGGGCCAGGAGTTGGAATTGATGCTCCCTGTGGGTTCCTTCCAACTCAGCATATTCTGTGATTCTGTGAAATTAATGTAGACAGCTACAGAATTTGAATAGAAATTTTTTTACTTCTCCATGGATAAGCAAGAAATCAAGCATGTTAGAAGGCAGGTTTCCCAAATATCAGACATTTCTTATTGCTATTCCGTGAGTTATTTCCAAATTTCTTTTTATATTGTCCATGAAATTTGGGAATCAAATCCAGATATGACTTTCCAGGTATGATCTGAATAGCTTTATTTATCCACTTCATATAGAAAAGAATTTAAGAAAAGTAATTTTTTTTTTTTTTTTTTTTACAAATATTGCAATTTTCTCTATCTAGGAAGATATATTAATCCCTCCTCCCCACACTGAGAATTGCTGTTTACTTTTTCAAATTATTCAGCTTGTGTGTCACAAAACCCGATCCAGTTCTAGCTAGTTTTGTGAATAGAGAAACTGTGAATAACTCCCAAAGATAGACTTCTGCATGGAATTATTTTCATAATGTGACTTTGGTGTCCCCTCTAACAATGTATCCTTGTCCCTTTTGTAGTTTATGAGTTGTGCATCAAGAAGAAAATCCTGAAGTGATGCATCAGTAGCAAGTTTTCAAGAGTCAGGTCCTCCCTCTCATAACTCACTAGGAAAACAAGAAAAAAATCTTGTAAAACAAATTATACTCCAGTTTCAATGCAGCCAGTTTAGTCTTCTTATTCTGTTTTTTTGTTGTGTCATAGAATAAACAGAGTTTACTGTGTCAAAAACCTACAGCCTGCTGATCCAATTTTTGTCCCTAAATAATGGCTGAGATTAGCACTTTTTTTCTCCATTTAAGCATTTAATCTGCATTATACATGTTTCAATTATAAATCCTCTAAAATATGCAGGTTTCAAGATTTCAAATTCTGTTTCAGTCCAATTGCTAGCAACAATGGAATTTCTGGACATTGGGTTAAGGTGGAATTTATTCCAGTGTCTAATCAATTGTAAATGCTGTGTTTTGTATCATATATTCCAGTGCTATATTAACACTTAGACAGATTAAAAAATAGGATTTAATTTCCCTCCAATGTGTCACAGTGAAAAGAAAGTCAGCTGTTTAGAACAGGAATTAGAGAAGATTTAAGTGCTTTTTATAGCCCTATCTCATGATCCTTTCAGTAACCAATGGGAAATGCTCTCCAGGTGTCAAAATTATTAGCCATACAATGCTCTGGCAGAAAGAAAACAAGACAAAAAAATCACTTGGAGCACTGCAATGTCTTATTGGGTAAACATGTTTGAACACTATTATCTTGCATTAGTGTGAGTAGTAGACATTCAGATATATGAGTGATGCTAAGGAAGTCTAATTTCAGGTTCCTGAATTTGGTCTGAAAACCAGCTTCTAAACGTGGTTAGGCTCAACATCTTTGTTTTACAACACACAGGTATAATCTGAACTGCCTCAAAACATTTTTCACAGAAATGGGAATGACTTGATTCTTCCCCTTCCTTGGATTAAGTTATTTATTTGTGAATGTGATGCTGTCTTTTCTGCACTCAAATCTGAACTTTTCATTAATAGGACTCAGATATAGCTATGAATAGGAACTCAGAAGATCAGCGAGTCAAATGTGTTGTTAACCCACTGAACTGACTGGAATAAAGAATTTGGCCCAAAAATTTAATTCTGGTTCATCTTTGTACAGATTGGCAGGACATCATCTCTTGGATGAGATCCACAGAGCTTTCTCCAACCACCTATCAAGGTCTTTTCTGGGGTCTGTAAAACCAACAGCCAAGCTCAATGCCTCTTGTCACCACAGTTCATCCCTTGTCCCCTGTTATGTGTTCTTTCTGCCCTCTCTGCTACAGTTTTCTTTATAACAATCATCATATGAAGAAGCCATGTTTGTCATGAGGATCTTTTTTTGTAAGATTCCATTTTCTTGTAGCCTTTTAGGGTTAGACATGAAAATCACCAGCCTTGAAAATGGAGACACTACTTTCCCAGATCTCAGATTAAATGAAAATAGCCACCTTACAAACTTTTCTGATTCACAGATGATTATAAGAAAACCTGTTACGTGAAGTGGGGGTTGCCTTTCCGTATTTTTATGTTGTACCCTTCTAACCAGGCTGCACCCACTAAGCCATGTGAATCATATAATTACAATTAGCCCTCCCAATAGTCCTGTCAAAAATGAAGGTTTATATAGACAGTGTGTGATAACCATTTATTATTTTTGTCTAGCTCACTTAGCTGTGAATTTTTATGGGAAGTATTTAAATAAGTGTTTCACTTGGTAGAGCTGACTGTCTGAAAAAAATGTAGTATGGAGGAAGCTCAGAGGGATTTATTAGAACAAAAATTTTAACCATTTACCGCAAACATATCAGTTTTTAAACTCTTGTACAGAATCTTGTCTTTAACCAAGATCAGACTGTACAAACTGTAACACAGACAGGATTTGATAGGTAATCGGAGGCAATGATACAATGCACATACCTAATAACCACATTATTAAAATATAAAATTGGCAATCAATGTTTCCTTCCTTCTGTGGAGTTGAGTTTCATATCTCCCCCTTTGTTTGTATCCTTTATTTTAAAGGACCTCTGAAAGTGAGATTTTTTTTTCCCCCTGTATCTATAAAATAATAGCAGAGCCAAGCACAGCAGCAGTTCCCTTTGGGACAGTTGTGTGCTGGTTGGAAATATTGGTATTGATTTTTTTTTACATTATTTTCTTTTTATAAAGTTAAGATTTTATGCACTTTCTTTTTTGAAGTCTGTAAATGTTACAGTTTTAACACTGATTATTTTTTGTTTATATTTTATTTGTTTTAAAGGAAAATATTTTTTTTTTAGTTTTTGGTTTCCCACTGTGAGTTTTAAGGACAGAAGTGAGATATTTCTTTCATTTACCCAAATAAAGTAAATAGAAGTTTAAAATTAAGGTATTGAAATTCCTCTAGTACAACGCACACACACACACACACACACACAAAGTAATTGGAAAAATATATTCTTTCTGAAACATTAATAGCATTCTAAAAAATCTTTCTCCTTCATTCCATGCTCTGCTATATTTAACAAAGATAACAAGGAAATTTTTTTTCTGCAGATTGAAAAATTCTGATTTTTTTTTCCTTTTCATTCAGAATCAGACTGGAAAAAAAATAATTTTATGTGACACAATATTTCAGAAATTCTTTGGGTCTAATCAAAACATTCATGTTTCAGTTTTGTTCTCCTAAGACATTTTGAAATGAAAAATCAAAACATTTTGCTAAAAACACCAAAATGGGACTTTTCAGCACTCCTGAAGCCTGTCATTGTTGGTTTTGATTCTAAAACTAATTTTGCCAGCAAAAACTGCTGAATTGGTGCACATTGGTGCCCACAGGAGGAAGCAGTGTGTGTAACAATAGTTTTCATTATGATGTTTCTTCTATAGTTTTGTTCACATCCAGTTGGACAGTTTTCAAGCACAGAATTAACTTTAAATTCATATATAGTGACCACTATTAAGCAAATATTTAGGTGTGTACTTACCATCCTCTGAGCTCAGGAATATATAAATTCAATGCTTTGCTGAGTAGGGACATACTTAAATTCTTCAATAGCATGTTGCAGGGCTGAGGTCTCAAGCTTTTAATGAGGGATGCATGGATATGAAATGAAAGAGCATCAACCATCATCAAAAGCTTGGATTTTTCATTTCATTGCTAACACATGAAAAAATATGCTTTAGAAAGATCTGTATCGGGTTAACTACTTAAATGGTGAGATGATAGTGATGTAGCACTATCTATCCTCATCAGTTACAGAAGGCCTGAATTGATTTATAATACACTGCATGGATTCTTTTGCAAACCATCAGATCTTTGACAGGGATTTAAAAACTGGGTCAGTTCCAAAAGAAAAAAAAAAAAAAAAAAAGAGAGAGAGAAAAGATTAAAAAGTAAAAGAGGTATTCACTAAGAATAATGTTAAAAAAAGAGTAGGCCTTGTGTTTAACAACAGACATTTTCTAGGCAAATCCTTATGATCTCGTTAGCCATAGTTTTTTATTCTTTTTTTCTGTGAAAGTCTTTGCTTATACAAAAGGGAGAGAAGACTTCTTTAGAAACAAAGAACATGAATCCATCGAATAAGACATTATAACAGTGGTGCTACATGCCTATGTGGCCTTACTCCAATGCTGTTCTCTAAAAGTCCAGTTCTGGTCACTTAAACTGGTAGGATAGTGGGTTAGATGGCCCTTTAAACCCACCTGATATGGCCAGTTTTATGATCTTATTGAATGAGACAGAGCATGGGGGTGATCTGTCTGTTCTTTAACCTTATTTTTTCGTTTAGACCATTTTGAAAGTTCTGGTTTGGTTTGATGTGGGGGTTTAGTTGGGGTTTTTTTGTGTTGGGGTTTGTTTTGGTTTGATTTTTTTTTTTTTTTTTTAATGAAAGCCTGTATTTTCTTAACGTACATGTTAAAAAAAAAAAAAAAAGGTGGTAACTGTTTGGTGAAGGTTCTGTCGAGGTGTCCTTTCTAACTCCCTTATCCTGTACCACCAGTGAGCCTCATCCTGTCAATGTGATTTAACCAACCTGGAAGATTGAGAGTAGAGGCTTCAGGGCTTCGGGACAGCCCTCACTTAACTGCTAAGATAAGTTTTATATAGACTATAGAGAAAATTGAAAACTCCACCAACTACTGTTTTGTTTTGTTTTGTTTTTTTCATATTTTATACATTGTTTAGAGCTCAACTAATTTTTTTTTCCTTTTTATTTCGTTCCCTTTCCAATTCTTCAGGTGCGCACTATGTCACGAACATACGTATAGCATCAAAGAAATCACTACCCTGAACAGGCAGTCCCATTCCCAGTTTCTAACCGGAGCTGGCCAATACCACAAGATTCAGAGGAGGCTTTAAACAATTTACATTGTACAAGATGGGATAATTTAGCCCACACTTACGTCACACTCTAATAATTTTATTTGTATTAACACTGAGTAACACCATTTAACAATTTTTTTTTTGTTCTGGTTATTCTTGTTCTCTTAGTATATCTCCAAACTCGTTTTGAAACTTGTGAAATTCTTTGTCTCAATGGATTATTGTGACAATTACTGGACAAGTACTGTACCTATGAGAAAAATATTTCCTATATTTGTTTTGAATTAGTCTTAGATGGTATTTATTTCTTTATCATGGCTCTATTCTTACAAAATCTTCTGTTTTCAGCATCTAATTCGTCCCATCAACAAAGACCATAAAGTTATAAGAACATCTGTAAACAAGAACAGAGAGGATTAGCCCAGTACCTGTTTTTATTGGTGGACCACACAGAAGAATTTGAGAAATTTCTGCAGTGTTTACAAGCCTGTAGAAATCTTCACCTCATGGCAACCTCTTTTCTGTTTTGTTTTGGATTTGGTTTGGTTGCTTGTTTTTCTTTTTTTCTTTTCCCTGAGGATTTTCTTCCATATATTCGGCCCATTCATTTCTAATTCATACATATTTTATCAAGTACAATATTCTAGGTTTCATAAGTTATATGAAGTACCACTTTGTTTGGATTTTCCAGACATGCCACGTGCTAGTTTCACTTAAATGCCCTTAGTTCTTGTACTGGAAAAGACAGTAAATAATGATTCCCTTCTGGCCTACTCCTTGACTCTCATCATTTTATAGACTAGTGATGTATGTCCCTTGGTGCCAAATAAAGACTTCTACTGACCTGTAAGGAATAAGCACTTATGCCCAGACAATTAAACACAGTCTCCTGCATCACTTGAGCTCCCACCCAGAATGGCACAGGGCCACCTGAAAATCAGGAGAAAACCTGATATATTACTATGTGCTTGCTTTGTGGCAGTTGACTGTGCCAAGGTACGGCATATATTTGCTTCTTTAGATCACTGTGCCCTGCATTCAAAGCTAAATGAAGCATCTTCCACTGGAGGCATAACCAAAAAGCAATCTCACTGAGGAAAGAACAAGCCCTGAAATCATCCTTCATGATATTGTTTTTCATGACTTTTTTTCTAGCAAAAGAGAAAAAATATCTATTTCTCTGGGTTTTTCCAAACCCCAAAACTCCTCTGATAAATGGAGATGTTTTGGGAAGTTCAGAAAATGCCATTACCATTCCATTAATTTGCAAAGAAACTCACAGCCAATGGAAAAGAAAAAAAATATGTCTGTTTTTTTGATGTTCTGGACACTATGACCTAATGAACAAAGCTGCTGGATGAAGAACTAAATTTTGCTCCTAACTAACTGAGTAGTCCTCTTTGGGCTACCTTGTGTTTGATTTTCCTGTCTGCCATGTGGCACACCCTCTCTCAAGGACAGTTCCTTCCTTCACACATTTTGTACTTTACCTCAGTAACATTTAGAGTTTGCAGATGTGATGGTTCCCTACAATAAGTGGGCTGGGGAACCTAACATGCTGACTTTCAACCTTTAACTTTTTTCCTTTTCTATCTCTTAGTAAACTGTGAGGTCAGTATAGCAACAGAGAATAAAATGTGAAAAGAATTAAATCCCTAGTTCAGGCACAACTGAGAAAATGTTGTTTGTTTTTTTTTTCAATAAAGAGAAATTCAATATGAATTTTATTTTGCTTAAAAATAAAGTTACTTGTGTGATTTAATGTCAATCATTTTATTCTGTTTTCTTTATATTTGAAAATGCATTTCAAGTTTTTCAGGCCAAAAAATATTGTTTTGATACCAAAGAATTGGCAGATTTTCTCTAAAGTGTGTTGAAAGTAACATTTTCATGTTTCCATGATAAAATATTTCACTTAAGATCAGATACTTAAAAATGTCAAAATTAAACAATTTAGCATTTTAATTTCTCTTCCTCTTTATTTTTAAGTTGAAATTATTACTATTGGATTCATTTCCACCTAATCTTACACCAAAATCTTCTTACTATTAAATTTTCTATTCCTCAAGTGCATAATGACTGCGCTGGATAGAATGGGTTGATCCAGCTTAACCATCAGTCTCTACATTGCACATTGATCCTGGTATTGTTAATCCATCACACTAGCAGGGCAGTTTCAGTTCCATACTGTCTGGAGACCTCGAAACATCAGAAAACCCAGGGAACTCTCTGATCTTAGCAATTTTTATCAGTTTCAGTTCCCACAGACACCAGTCTTCAATTCCATCACTGTTTTAGTGAATGAACGGCTAGTTTCCTCAGCTGAGAAATCCAATTTAAATCTCATCAGGGAATACCATTATCCTGTAAACCACATACAAGGGAGAAAGCAAGCATGAAAGAGCTGCTCAACCAGGGAATAAAGTAAGTGGGTTATTCTGCAAGTATTCCATTCACTGATCAATTTAGGTGTGAGTTTTGACTAAATCAGGACAGAAGAAGCACAGAATGGGCCTAAACCACCACCATCTGCATAGTAATATTTCTGAAACAACTGCTTCTTAAGCTTTTTCCACCAGCTGGACAAAATCCATACAAGTAATTTCTCAAGGAATTTGTTCCAGAAATACTGCTTTCAATAAGTATCATTCCAGTTACTACTTTCTGACCTTGCATATTTCTGGATCTCTGGGATATCCTATAACATAAAATAAATATTTTCCCCACTAAAATCGCTGTCTGCTTTAGATTTTGTGTTTTATTTGAAAAACTGTGTAGTAAGTGATTTTTCTGTCCCAATTTTAATTTAACAACCTCTGGTTTCTTGGTGTATATCTTGTAATATAATTCCATCCAGTTTCTGTGAGTTCAGGTAAATTCCTTTTTCGTCTGTTCTTAATAATGTCATTCAGGTCTTTTGCATTTCAAAGAGGTCTTATGCCATTAATTTAGGAGGTTATTAAATCTTACAATTTCTGGTTTGTTTGTTTGGTTTTTAATGACTTTAAAAATTACTACCCTCTCAAGTTCCTTTATTTTTTCTAACAACTTTATCAGAACTCACTATTCTTCCCAGTAGCTACACAACTTACTTTTGGTTCAATGCCTTTCCCTAACTCTTGATTGCAGAGAACCAAAATTCTCAAAGGAAATCTCCTTCAATTTTCCTTTTGGAGAGTTAAGCACTCTCTTCTTTACTCTTCTTTTTTCATGTAAAGACATGGTACATCTTTGTTCTAATTCTAATTTCCAGTGTTTTATGCTGTCATCTGGAAACACCTCCCGAGTTTGATTCTTCTCAGCATTAAGTGAAAATCATTCCACAAATGGCGCAGCCTGGGTGCAAACTTGGCCTCTGGGTATAGCAAAATTTCTCAGGGGAATAATGTTACGAGCAACCTCTCTTTCTCTTGAGTTGACTGGTGCACCTTTGTGATGGCCTGAGACTGAGCCTGGAGGCCTCTGTTCTGGCGTCATGTGCAGATAGCTGCCCTCTGGCTAATGCTCCATAACATCTGCAGATAGCTAATATGTTCTCTAATCCAAGCTTTTATACATCAGCTTTTGATACAAATTTTCATCCAGCCTTATTACCTTGCTTTGGTCTGTCAATCTTGAACCTGCCTTTGAAGCAATTTCTACTCTGGTCATAGACACACTTCTAACTAAATCCCTCTCCTAGTTACCCTTTTTCTGCCACATCAAAACAAAACTACTTGCAAAGCTGTTACAACACACTGTTCCCTGTTCCACATATATAAACATCTCCCTCCCTTTGGCTAATTTTCTCTGTCTATAAGCAAGCAATTTTTGCTTGCTTCAATCTGTTCCTCAGGTGCTATCATACCTCAGGAAATGTTATATGTCTTCTTTGACTTCCTTGACATCCCCCATAAGAGTCTTCTATGCTACAAAACTTGACAGTGGCTATGCCTCTAGGACAGAGAGACCATAGATTTATATGTACCCCACAATACTTTATTCCCTTTTTCTCTGTCTGCATTATTTTACAGATAGGTGGCATCTTTTGCTGAGTGTTGTCATGAAGTTCCCGGTCCCAAAAAACCCCTTTAGGGATTATCTAAAATAAGATAATGTAGCAGTTATTAATAGCCACACCCCACAAGATATTATCTCAGTGGTGTTTATCTTTTATCCTGTTGAATCTTCATGAGGAACTAGTTACTTGACGAAACACAGTACTTGTTCTTATTGAAATGTTTATGTAAATTCTATTTAATGAAAAGGTATGTATATAAACTCATGTATACTCAGAAATCGTGGAAAATTCTATGAGGATTGGCCTGCCAGGAAGAGATATGCTCATGAACTTGTATGTAGAATACATTGGTTCATAATATGTGAAGTATTTAGAAAGCAGATTTCATTCAACTGGATATGATATCTTTTTTGTGAAAGATGTGTCAGACAATTGGTAGTTTAGATGACAGGAATTAAGAGGTGAGGCATTTTCCTAATTAAATCTGTAATCAAGAATATGAGGTCAAAGAATTTACACTAAACACAGACATGATGGGAGGAGTCAGCACTGTGGTCTTGCAGCCAACAAGCCTAGTAGTGCCATGGGCATTATTATCATAGACTCATAGTTTGGTTTGGGTTGGAAGGGACCTAACAGATCACCTATTTCACCACTGCCATGGACAGGGATAACATCCACTAGATCAGGTTGCACAGAACCCCATCCAACCTGTCCTTGAAGACTGCCAGGGATCCACAGCTTCTCTGGGTAACATGTTCCAGTGCCTCATTATTCAGTTCTTACTACCATCTAATCTAAATCTCTCATCTTTCAGTTTAAAACCATTCCCTTTTGTCCTATCACTATCTGCCTGTGTAAAAAGTCATTCTTACCCTTTTTTATAATCCCCCTTTAAGTACTTGAAGGTTGCAATGAGGTCTCCTCAGAGTCTTTTCTCCAGGCTGAACAACTCCCCATCTCTCAACCTGTCTTCATAGAAGAGGTGCTCCAGCCTTCTGATCATTATTGTGGCCTCATCTGGACTCATTCCAACAGGTCCATGTCCTTCTTATGTTGAGGGCTTTATAACTGAATGCAGCATTCTAAGTGGGGTCTCGTGAGGGCAGAGTAGAAGAGCAGAATCACTTCCCTTGACCTCCTGGCCATTAGAAGCAGGTCAAGAGAAGTGATTATTCTCATCTCTTTAGCACTTCTAAAGTCATGTTTGGAGTACTGTTCCCATTTTTTAACTACCTGGTATTCCAGAAAAAAATTATAAATGTCATCAATTTGCCCATTGGAGGACAAATCCTGTGGGTAGAGCATGAGACACCCAGAAAGAGACTGAGGGATCTGGACTTGTTCAGCCTGAAGAGGAGAATGAGGGATAGGTACCTAACTGCTGTCTTCAGCTACTCCATGGAGGAGTTATGAGATAGCCAGAGTCTTCCCAGAGCTGCCCAATGAAGGAAAAAGAGGCAGGAGTCAAAAGCTGTACCAAATACCAGCTAGGCATAAAGAAAATACAAGTCAAAATTGAACTTGTCAAAAATTGGAACAGGTTGTCCATAGAGGCATTGGAATCTCCATTTGGGCATTTCTAAAGCTCAGTTGTGGAAGACCCTGAGCAACCTGTTTTAAGTTTGAAGTTTGAAGTTTGAAGTTAGACCTGCCCTGGTGTTGTTGGACTAGATGACCACTAAAGGTTTCTTCCAACCAAAGTGACTCCACAAATAAGGCAAGTTTGAGGATGTTCACCTTAGGTCAGAATTCACTTTGGGAAAAAGTAGGGTTTGTAATAGACTAAATTCTGTCCATGGAATCTATGTATAATATCCTGAAACTTAATTTGACTGGATCACCTACTGTAAGGGAAGCACTCAGATGGAAAATCAAAACCAAAGCTAATTATAGCTTTGTATTGTTTGATTTATCAAATAAAAGAACTTGTTACTTACACCTGGTAGTTTAGCATAAAAAATTAATTTGCTTTTACCTCATCTCTTCCTATGTCATAATAAGAGAGTGAATTCACGTTCATTACAGTGGTATTGCAATACTCCAGATCTAGTGATATTAAGCATACCTCCTGTTCCCACACTGTGATTAGGAGGGCAAGGAGTTAGCAGGGTGCCTTTGCACAAAGTTGTGGGGGGAAGGAGTTTTTCAAATATGATAATGGTGAGTTATCCCCCAAGGCAGGCTCTGACTCTCTATCCTAGCCTCACAGCAGCATAGTGGGAAAAAATACCTGTATCATAAGGGACTCAGAAAATAACAATCTGTTATTATTCACAGTATAAGGAACTTGTGAATCTTGGCCCATAAAGGGGCCTCTTCTGTGCTAAAGCAGTAAAAATGACAATAAAAAGAAGATTGTTTTGCATCAAAAAGAGAAGAACATTTGTTGAATAAGCTGTTCTACCAACATAAATAGTGATGTCTTTTTACTCATTCTTAATTACCTTTGTCTAGTTTCCTTCTTAGGTATAAAAGTAGAATTTTTTCTCAATCACTATCCCTTTCTACTGTTTGGTTTTGTCTGTTTTTGGTTTTGGTTTTGTTTTGTCTTGTTTTTTTTTTTTATTTTGTTTGATTTGTTTTAGAATTCCAGGTGTCACTAACTCCCTTGTAAATTTTATGTCTTTGATGGAAAGAGCAGATATGATTCTGCTTGTACTCTGCAGGGAAGCAACCCTCCAGACAACTATATCCTCTTTCATTTATTTCCCATTGTATTTAGCAGCTTTCCTGGATCAAAAGTGATGTATCAGGAAGGATCTCCATTGCCATCAGCTCATCAAAGATGACAATTCTGGAAACGTGATAGTACCACCTTGAGGGGTTCTATATAGAATTACACATATGCATCTGTAAGCAAAGGATCAGACACTTTCAGATCAAGGAGTCAGTTTTGAAAATAAAATTGAGAATGTATTACACCTAAAGAACTCTTTTTGTTTCTCAAAACAGAAAGCGAGAAATGGAAGAGACAACCTCCCTGCCCTTGCCCTGACAATACCACGTTCTTCACTTTCCTGAGAATATCTTATATCAGGATCCTGAAAAATATCTTTTTTAGAACTCTATCTCTTCTATTCCTAGTACCAGAATAATAATAATCACTTGACACCAGATAATGAACAAAACCTACAAAATTTCTCTTTCTGCAAAGGTAGAGTAGCAGCACTCAGAAATATTATTCCTTCTAGCTAAAAGGCTAGCAATTCTCATCTGTTTTTTCCATTAGTTTCAGCAGAGAAATGTGAGAGACCTATATATTTTCTTCTCTCATTTCCACACTTAGATCTCATGAAAAATTGAATAATGTCTGTAGCAAGCAACTTTCCCCCCTAGTTTTGTATGATTTGTTGATCTATGGAAATTAATTGCAAAATGTCTTGACTACTTCATTCAAGAAGGCACAAATAAAGCTTCCTCCATGTCAGAAAAAAAAAATGTAGTTCTTTAAAAGAAATGGTAAGGCATGAACTGTATGACTTTGATTAATCATACTGATTATTTCCTTTCCAATGCTTGTATAAAATTAAAACAAATCCTTTAGCTCTCTTGGTTTTTCTTGAGTTTTGCTCTGACTTGAAGAAATGCAGAACCTCAGTGAGAAGCTGATATCATTCTGGCATGACACCATTTAACTCAGTTTATTGCAGTAGAGCTACATCTGGTGAATATGGGCTTGACAACAAACTCTAGTCCGTACTGTTGATTAAGGTATCAAAGCTAAAAATTAATAATTTTACCCTGTTAGGCTATGATTCTTCTTTCCCTTTAAATTAGATCTCAGAAATATTAAATGGTTTAGAAGGTTTGAATAAGACTTCAACATATTTACTGTGCTATTAGTAATGTTACATCTGTGTTGCTAACTAACTGGAATAATTAGGTATTTTTTAAAAAATTGAGATAAATATGTTTTTAAATCTTAAAATAAAAAAAGTTTCTACTAAACCCCAAAATCTTTCAAGTGATAACTATGGGTATTATGTATGTGTTTTATATTATGTTTCTGTGTTCAGTCATGCTGCAGATGGGACTAATTTAAAGTTTTAAAAGGTACATGTTCCTGGCCGTCTTTATATTTTGTTTTATGTTCTTTTTTCAGTATTTTTGAGGAAAAGGTAGACTACAGGATTAACTTTCAGGAGACTGAGGATTAGATACCTATGTGAGAGCAAATCTGTGATTTGCAAGCAAGACAAGATTTAATATTTTGCAAATTAAAATATCTAGGAAGAGAATTATATGCATATGGGGCGCTGACTTGTTGAGCCAAAATGCTGTCTTTGAGAGTCAATTTATTGTAATGCTATACATTATTTACAAGCTTGAGGTAATAAGTTTCTTTCAGCCCAGGAAGAGCCCCATTCTGGGTAAACACCATTGTCTGGGTGAGATGGAGTATTGGGAGTTGGCATCTGCACAAGCAGGCCAGCCAAATGCTTTAGCCTCCTAGAAACTAGGGATACAAAAGACTTTTCTCATTTGGGGCAGGGTAGTAAGAAAAGCTGATACACAACCTGCAGTAATGCAAGAGAAGGCCTAGGCAATCTGTTGCCCAGAGATGAAGTTAAGGCAGCCTGTCTAGATATGAAAGTTCCCATGTTGCCTTTTTGGCCATGAATATATAGTGCCCAGGCTGCCTGCATGTGTTCTCTCATGAACACTCTTAACATGCAAATAATGCCAGATGTCCTAATTCAGTTTCATATCAAACTTTGTCCTTATCTTCCCTGTCCAGAAAAACTGAATGACCAGCCTTCTTCTAGCAGTGTAATAAACTGCCCTGTTCACATCTAAGGCTGATGCCTCACTGGCTCAGCTACATTGCTCGTTAACACAAGACTCAGTCCTTTTGCTTCTCCTCTCTAGTATAGAGACACTGAAGTAGAACATGCTGGCATCCATCCCAGCACAGCTGTTTATCACCTGTTATCACCTGTTTATCGCTATGTCCTATAAGTATGTCCTTTGAAAACAGCCTAAAGGAAACCTGCAGAAATCTCTGAAGAAGGAATATACTCAGCCAAATATATTTTTAAGGTTGGTGGGGTGTGGGTGCGGAGAGCCATAAAACACCTACCTGAAAATTTTTGCTCTATCCAGTTTATTTTTAACTTGTCAAAGCTGTCTCGAAGTGACTATCCTTAAATTTCAGAACACAACACACAAACCCATTTTAAACTGCCTATGGACACACCAGACCAAAAACATCCCTTAAAAAAAACAACAGTCAAGGGCCAAGGCATTACCTAGATTCATTGTAAGGAGTGGAATGGAGCAGGGCATGTGGAAGTGATCAAGGGTTCTTCTAAGCAAAGAAGAGATTTTTCTGTGCTTCTTTAGGGCCCAACAAGCTTACTGAAAGCAACAGGGCAGAGGTTTACAGCCTCTGGTTATCAATGCCAACAGTTCAAGCTAACAGACACAGGAGGAAAGCCATATGAGTTCAAACACAGGTTGTATTGTAGTCAGTAGCAAAACTCTCAAAGAGAACAACTAAATGGAAGTGGAGAATGGACAAAAGGCATGTGGAGAGAGCAGACAAAGCAAGGGGAAAATGTGTGTTGGTAAGAAAAGAGAAAGACTCTCGAGAGAACAAAAAGCAAAAATGTTAGGAGGTTTTTATATATATAATGTAGAAGAATAGAAGCAAAAAAAGGAACATTCTTTAATGTCTTTTTGGTTAGTTGATCTAGACAGCATGCAAAGCATGAAGCAGGGAAATATAGAAATGTACTAATTGCATTTCTAACAAGGGAATAAACAAGCCTGTACAGAAGAAAATGTATGAGGCTTAAATTTCAATGGAGCAAGCTTTGTTAGAACTGACATTGTAGGGTAAAAGTGAAAGAAATAGAATCACAAAAGGAGGGGGCGAGTGGGGGAAATTGGAAGGTATTCAAAGTAAAATTTATGTTTGCCTGAGGGAGTGTTATGTATGTGTATCCTACCTACCCAGTAAATATACTGCAAAGGAAAAGGGATGCCAATGTGAGTGAAAAATACACTGTACAAAGTAATTGAAGTTATGAAGGGACCAAAAGTGAGGGATAAAATGTGGATTATGGAAGAGAGAGATGAGAAAGTGCAGAGAAAAGAGTAACATGTGAGGAGACAAGAGAAGCAATAGAAACGTGTTAGGGCAGGAAGGTTATCCAAGGAGATTACAGACTAGGATATTGTAAATGTAAGATATTACTAACCAAAAAATAGATATGGCAATGACATAAAGTTAATGCCCTGCTTCAGTTTTTACAGAGTAAAAATAAAGGACAAATATTAAAAGCAGACATGAAATTTCCCCAGGGAGGAAAAAAAAGTATTAGAAATAATACAGGAAATCTTGGTCATGCCAGAACAGGTAATCAAAAATAATGGTTAAAACCATTTACACCAAGAATATATATGGAAAAAAACCCCTCAAACTACTTCTACTCAAGTATACTTTACAACTTTCTTTGTAAGGGAAAAAAAAGAAAAAAGAGGTTAAAGGAGAGAAGAATAAAAATTTCAACTCACAGCTCTCTTTTAAAGCATATTGATGACAAGCTAAAAGCTATATTTAAAATACCCAGCCCACCAATTCTTCCCTTTTCTGATAAAATAAACGTCTTTGGGAAAGAACACAATAAAACCACCTCTCAAAGCCTGTATGTTTCACTCTCTTGTAATTCACATACCCACTAAGGACATAATCTGCTACCACTAAAGCCAACAGAAGCGTATAGTGTTGATTTCACTTGGCATTGAATCAGGCCCAAGCAAACAGTTTGCCTGCCTATACTGGAAAAATGGTATGGACCTTCACAGCCCTGTGTGCTGAGAGTGTTTCCATCACCAAATTCATACATGTTCATCATTTCGTGTCTCAGACTTCATAGGTGTAAAATGGGACATACAATTGGTGCTGAAGTGTTTGAGATCAGTCAGTGAAAAATTCTGGATTTCACGCATACAAATTTACACATACTGCTCAAAAAGCTGCTTCTTGGGACACATAGGGGAAGAAATTGCTTCTAAGTTCTTAATTTCTCTGTTTTGGATGCACACCATGTATGAAACAACAGGGCAGAAGAACAGTTTCATCTATGCTCCTATGCTTTTCCAATTACTCATGTTCCCTTGTGTGTACCAAAGTGCAGGTCAGTAGGAGGGAAAAGTGCTACTTCTATCCCTGTATTCCTCCTTAAATTTCTCCTCTGCTGCCAAACAAGTGTAATGACATGCTGCCACTTCCTTGGGGAAGATTACAACCGTTGCATTTTCAAGCTGTGCTGGGCAAAGATATCTGAGACCCATCAGCACATAAGTCTTAGAAGAATCAGCTTTGAGGAGTCACCTATTTGACACTTCACCTGAGGTCTGTGATTCAAAAGCTACAGGAGCTTTTTTTTACCCCTTTTAAAAATGTTCAGCTGCAAACAGTAGGGCCTCTTCTAAAAAAACTACAGATGGCTGAGCTGAATCGTGCTCTGAGTTGTTCCGGAATTAATTCAGAGACATTTCCTTGACTTCCACATGCACGGAGAGCTGCCAACTCGCAGCAGCAAGGAAGGTACTTTCCTCAGCCCAGAGCACTGATATGAGCATGTAATGGTTACTTTGGTTGGTTTTTTTTTGTTGTTGTTGTTGTTTTTTTTTTTTTTTTTTCTGCAGTTAAAAGTTCTTAAAGCCTGTCTTCGTAGAATCATAGAATGGTTTGCATTGGGTGGAATTTTGAAGATCATCAGTTCTGATCCCTCTGCCATGGAAAGGGATGCCACCCACTAGACCATCTGCTCAAAGCCCCATCCAACCCGGCCTTGAATGCTTTCAGGGATGTGGCAACCACAGCTTCTCTGGACAACCTGCCTCAGTGCCTCATCCCACTCACAGTGAAGAATGTCTTCCTAATATCTAATCTAAACCTGCCCTCTTTTACTTTAAATCCATTCCTCCTTTTCCTATCACTAAATGCCCATATAAAAAGTCCCTCTCCAACTCTCTTGTAGCCTCCTTCAGGCACTGGAAGGCTGATAGATGGTATCCCCAGAGCCTTCACTCCTACAGGCTGAACAACCCCAAATCTCTCTTTGTAGGAGAGATACTCAAGACTTCTGATCATCTGGGTGACCATCCTCTAGGATTGCTCCTACAGGTCCATGTTGTTCTTATTGGGGTCCCAGAGCTGGAATCTTTTGAGGGTCTTTAAATGTTAGTAAATAACTTAGTCACACAGTACTCTCCTCTTTCTTAGTTTGCTGGATAAGATGCAGGGCAATAACAATGCAGAAGCACAGGACTGCAGTTTTTTTTCTTGGGTTTATCCTAAATATGAATGGTGTGTCATATCTTGCCGGAAGGGAGAAAACATATGTGGAAATGGGACATGGACAGCAGCAGGAATAACACTTCATTGAGTATATTGACTTCAAATTTCTACCTAATCCAGAGGAATAGTTATCTTCCATCTTCTGTGCATCAAAAAATGATTTCTGATCCATCTAAGAATTTAACCAATGGGGTTTCTGTGGATATTTTCAAAGGTGTGAATCCCAGATGGTGGATTCACACTAGCTGTATTGAAATTTGACTGATTTATACCAGATGAGAAAGATTAAGCAGCAAATCAGGAAACCAGAAGAAGAATCTAGACTTCTTAAATAACATTCCCATATGTATCTTGAAGGCCTTTAATCTTTACAAGTGCTCAGTTAAATCGATTAGAATTTTTGGTGTATTTATTTAATTACCTATCTTATATTTGAGACTATATTTGAGCTCAATGAGCACAGAAATTCCAACTTCGGAATAGGAAGGATCTGTACAAATGATCCAGCCCACAGTTCAAGCAGAACAGCCAGAAGGTGTCATTCATTCTATGAATAAGCAACATTTTCAGTGAAGTTTGTAAACAGACAAACATCCAAGCTTTTGTAGTAAAGGCTTCACTGCAAGAACCTTTTGACACAAACTGAAGATATAACTGCAAGTGCTCAACACATTAAAACACTAGTAGATGGCAGAAAAAGAGTATTTGAGCTGCATTCAAAAGACAAGTGAAGAAGGTACAAACAATTGATAAAGCAAATGGCCAAAGCGAAGGAAAATATTATTGAGCATGCTATGCTGCTCGGGGGAAATCCAGATCAGCGCTTGAGCAGCTGCATATTCTGGACAATCTGTTGATGATTAATGGAAGGAAGAGGGGAGGGCAGTTACAAGCATCTCTTCCCACTGTTATGAATGCAAAGCATAAATCAGGTTTTCATGATCTTTTTGAAAGAGCCTCTGTGGAAAACACAGCATAACTCTCAGGAGGCAGGCAACTAGGGCACTGTGGAAACTCACCTTCAGTAAGCAGGCACATTGTTCTACTGGCTCTTTATAAGGAATTAATTATAAATGAAACAATACAATAATAGAACAGAACAAGAAACTGAGGGACATTTTGGAAAATAGTGCTTAAATATTAGAGTGAGTGATTGAGATTGTTCATCACCTTAGGAAGTCAGTATTTGCACAGGCATAAGGTAAGTTATTTAGACATCTCCAGTGTAAGGATCCATTCCTGACATCCAGGGTTTCCTTTATTTTTACAGGAGAAGACATTCCAAGGATGGATTTCTCTGACCTATTCTACTTGTCTGTACCGGGATGAGTTCAACTGTACCTAGAAATGCCTATTTCTCTCTTTTGACCATGAAGTATCTTGGCAGTAAAACCTCAGATGTAGATGATTGTGTGCAAAATGTCTCATTTAATCAGATTACACACACATACACACACCATCATCACCAGGAGGAAAAGGTTGAACTGGCCATGAAATTTTTGATGTTAAGGTTTGGAATAGAAGTTAGGGATATTTGGGATGGAAAGTATTGGCCAGGTTTCTTCACTTGTCTTGAAGACTCTGTGGTTCCCTTTACACTGAGCTATGGAGTGTGATCCAGAGATCCTCAAGCTATCAGCAACCCATGTGTGTGAATATGTTTCCACAGCAAAACTTTTTGCTTAACACCTCATCTTCAGAAGTGGTATAATCATGTTGTCAGAGTCAGAGAACAATATGAATAGGAAAATACTGTTTTGATAGCTCAGCAGCAGGCTTTCTAGAGTGTTGGATTTCAGGACATGAAGAACCAGTCTGAACCAGTATCAGAAACATGCGCTCCGATGGGATTTAGATGCACCAAGTATAAGATGCATCAAGAAAAGATCTGCGCAAACTAACAGATACCAGTAGCTGTCATGAGGCTCCTTCAGGTACAATTAATCTCTAAAACATGAAAAAAGAATATCTTTCTCATGCAAAGTATTGTTAGTTCACAGTGCAGAACAATTGGAAGGCAGACCTAAAAAAGCTATGCAGCTGGCTATGCAGCCATAAGATTAAGTTTAAATGAGAAACAGGGCACTATTTGTCTTCTGATTTATGAGCATGTAGGGTTCACTTGGTTCACATTTTCAAGCCTTTCTGTACATTTGTGACCAAAGAAATTTAATTTTTTTTTAATAGAAAGAAAGCTGAGAATTTTTCTTAACCACATCCTTTTGCAAGGTAGATATGGAACACATAATCCTTTCCTTCTAAGTATTTTCATAGGTTTTTACGTGATGGTCCTGATTCTTCACAAAATCCCTTGTGGTTTTTGACTGTAATATTGACTGCAATTGTGCCAGATCACCTTATCTCTGATCCCAAATCTCACCTTCAAAGCTAAATTTTTTGTTGAAACTACCTCACCAATATTCTGATTGGCCATTTCTAGTCTGATGTCATATTCTTTAACTGTCCACATTCTCCCTCTCCAAGATGAATTATTCATCATTTGGGCACACTCCAAAAAGCCTAGACACTTTTTAAAGACTGGAGATAGTTCATACCATTGAAATAAACATCTATAAAAAATATGCTTTCCTTTTCTGACCCTGCCTCCTGCTCTCCTGCAAAAAATGCTTTCAGCTTTCAGAGTCTGAATATGGTCTTCATTCTTCATCAAATTACCCATTCATTGCTCCCCGCAAGCATGTGGTCCCATGTTGGTCTGGAACATATAGAGGGTTATTGAATTACATGGTTATTTGTGACCTGTAAAATTGATACCAAGCTTATTATAGTGCAGCTGACTTGGTTTCAGGTTTCAGACATTATTAATCATAATAGAAAAGAGTGTAACAGCAGGAGCATGTCTGATGGAGGAGACTTCAGACTGAGATTTGTCCTATATGTAGGTCGAAAAACAGTTAAAACTATCCATATTTTAAGCAGAAATTCTAACTTGTGAGATCTCTAGTTTCTTACATTTTCTTTTCAGAATTCTAAACACATATAAAGAGGTACACCCTTTGGAAGTTTAACATTGCTTTTATCTGGGAAAAAAAAATAAAAATAAATTATAAATGAAGCTCAAGATAGACAGACAGTAAAAACTCCCAGTTCAAGACTTCTTCATTAACACTAATTGTTAAAATAGTTTTGCAAAATGAAAATTTATGAAATACTGAAGGATAGATTCTGATTAAAGTTACCATAGGGTAAACAGGAATTATTCCCAGGATGAGAACAAACCTATGTAAATGAAAACAGAATCAGAGTTTTGTGAAATCGGTTGCCTAGAGATGGCTTATTTCCATCTCATTGAAAGTCATTAGTATAAATCTAACACTTGAGCAAGAAAAAGCCCAGACACACAGAGAGGGACCCATAGTTAGTTACTCTTCCAACGCATTTACAGAAGCAGTTAGGGAAAAACAAAACAAAACAAAACAAAACAAAACGCAAAATTAAAAAATATACTACAACAAGAAAAGCTTTTTCTTTCAAGCAAAACACATATTCCTATAACTTCTGGGAAAATCATCAGGTAGGAAGTGTTTAAGGAGCTGTGGCTCACACTAGAGCTCCATTAATGCCATGTGGTGGGACAACAGCTCTGCTATCAGGAGCTATATGATCATTTTTGATCTGGGCAGCTGACTCTAGGTGACCCTGTTTGGGCAGGGTAGTTGGTTATTGTGACCTCCAGGCACCCTTGGTGCTGAGGTGCATCAGTAAAACTCATTGCTGCATAATGACATTGAGGCCGACAGTCAGGGAAGGACTCACCAGAAACTTACAAAGGTAATCACATATTCTAGTTATAATACTAAAGACTAAAATTTTGAAGAGAGACAAAGTGTTATGCTTCAAAGGCACAGGCTGGCAGAAAGAAGGTTGGCAGATATCTCTAAAGTTGCGTTCTTGACCGTGGTTTGAAATATGCAGTGCTTACCATGTCATATCCAGGATCTTTGCAAAAAAAAATATAAGATGCTCATTACTATAATACTATGCCTTCCGTTATTCAGGGTCACTGTAAGGGGCTTCTGCATACTATGGAGGGGGACAGGTGACCTGCCACATAAGTAGTTTGGTGCTTTAAATTCATGCTTACTTTCAAATTTGGAATGAGTTTGACTTAAGACAGGAGGCAGACTTTTAGAGAGTATTTGAATACTTTATTGAAGAGACCCGAGCTTTGCTGTTTCCCTGATATAACATTAGGCAAAATTTATAGACTGAATCACTAAAAATTATTTGCCCAAACCTCTTCAAGAGCTCAAAGACAATGTGTTGACACTACAAACACAGCAGAGAAAGATAACATAACACAATCATTTATACTGTGTTTCTTTTCTCTGTCAGATCCCCTAGACTACACAACCTCTTAGAAGCTGTCAATTTATTTTAGGGGTGTGCAAGAATATTCAGCATTGATAGCAAATAATTTTGCATAAAGCTTAAAATTCTAGTATATACAGTAAGGCTAAATCCCCAGAGTACCTCTCAGCTTCAAACAGTGCTGCTTAGGAAAAGAAGCGATTGTGCATGCAAGAGAAAATCAGAAATAAAACCCATCTCAGCTGAAAAGTGGAATTCCAAATGGGAAGATAAATAATATGCAGCTTCAGAGTAAGCCTTGCCACAGAAATCCTATAATCACTGTGAGAAAAAGGGATTATGTAAATATATTTGGTGATTAGAAAAATTACATATTCAAAATTCTTTAATTTCATTATTTACTGAAAGTTACACAAATAAATAACTACAGTACCTGCATTTTTCCTGTCTACCTCTTTGTAATTTTCAACAATTACTATCAAAAAGATAGACAATGGATGACCTGTTGTGACAAGCTAGATTTTAACAAATATTTAACATGAATATGCCATTACTAATTTTAGAGCAAAAAGAAATGATGTTTAGTATATGAGTGGCAGCACAGCCTTCACCTTCCTGCTTGCAGAAAGAAATTTTTAAGTCTCAGTTTTGAGGTATGCATAATTTGCTGACTGCCTGGCCACAGGTCCCCTTGGTCAAAATATACTGCGTCAGATGTGGAAGTAAGACCCCAGCAAAAGATAGGAGCAGGAGAAGAGAAGGAAGGCTGTGAGGTGCAGTAATAATTATGGCTGACATGTATAGCCATGTAGCCAAGGCCACAAGGTAAAAGGGAGACCTTTTGGATAACCCTTCATCCAAAGAAAAGGAAGTTAAATATTTAAAGACACTGAGTCAGGTTCTGGTTAAGCTAGAGTGAGTCAGAGCAACTACCAAAGCAAGGCAAGGAATGGTGGAAGACAGAGCTTGCAGCAAAAAGGACAGCCTAAAACAGCAGGATGTCCAAGAGAGAGGGAAGAGGAGGCTGCTAGGTCCTAAACTTAAACATGATGAGCTATAGCTTTGCTCCCTGGAAAGGCCTCCAAGTGCAACAGAAAATGATGTGGAAAGGAAAATAACCTGACATTAAGTAACATCTTGGGCTAGGGATTTGCAAGTAATGCCCTAAAATTTTAATCTGATCCTCCATCCTGCCAGTCACAATGAAGGTTAAATGAGGGTGCCCAACACACATACCCATACCCAACGAAGTCTTAACACCAGTCCTTACTTAACACATCTTTATGACTGTTCCACAAGGCAGGAAAACATCATCTAGTAGCAGCAGGAGCATAGAGAAACAGAGAAATTCAGGGATAGATCATACTTGTGCAGGGAAATTAAACAATACTGTCTTCAGAAAGTACTCAGATAGCTGGAAGACCCTTCGTTTCCAGCCAAAACTCCCAGGAAAATAAATCACAAGGATACCCTAACAGATAGGATATAGAACTTGATGGAAATGTGATTGAGTTTTGATTAAGCCTGCCAATATCTGTGGTATTTTACACTGAACCTAATTTGGTAGCTCTTCAGGTCATTTCCAAAGAGTCACTCTTCTTTCTCCTCACTCCAACCCATCAATTGGGCATTGTGTCTCATTTTACATGTTAGATCAAGTAAGCCCCTTGAGGATTTAGATAAACAAGGAGATTTCATGAAAATATTTTTGGTTCATTTGCTTTTGTGTTAGTTAGCTTTCTACAGATCAGCTGGACCAGCTGACTCACACTTCAGTTTCAGCATGGGAAACTTTACAGGTGTACAAAAGCAGAAGGAAACATCACTTGAGAGTGCACAGATAAGTCATGTCAGCTTGAAACATTCACCAGGTTACAGATCATATCTCTCCTAGTTACAGTTTCTTCTGAGTAGGACAGAATTCTTATTTTTTTCCTTCCATATAAGAATTTGGGAAAAACACAACTCGGTAATGGTTATGGCCCACCAAGCAGTGAGGACAAAAGCAAGTAGGAAGTGGATAGTAGACAGCACCATCCCTCAAAACCTTTCAATTTTAACAGATTCTTATTAGAATTTCTGACTTTTCGATGAATTATCAGAAAAATTTTTTTTCATGCAGAAGGAAGCCCAGAGAATTTTTTTTTGTCAGCAGTACTGATATTTAGAGGAAGTTAAAGAAAAAAAAGAAAGAAAGGAATGAACCTAAATCAAGATGAAAACTCTAACATAGCACAGAAGGTCTAAAAGAAATGAAGTAAGAGAACTATGAATTATTGCATCTCACTTGAGTTTAGTGTTGACAAACAGGATGTCTATCAGCCTGACACTCTGAACTCTCTTTCATCACCCGAAAGAATCTGTCTAGAAGCTTTTCAAGGTCAAACACTTGTCTTGAACAGAAAAGCTCACTCTTCATTACACTAACTACCTCAAGTTCAGAGGTTTAAGTATCCAAGTCTAATATTCAAGTCAAGCACTCATTCTCCAATAAGTCACTAAATATTTAACGTGAATATTCTCAAATATTAAAAAAACACACACCCCCCGCACAACATTAATATTGATGACTAGGTTTAATGCAAAAGTTAGAAGAGAGTGAAACGAGAGAAATCAAGTTTCCTCTGCCTCCAATGCCATCAGGGATAACACTAGTCAGTGTAATCTAATTCTCTGACTCTTGCAAGTTTGTCTTTTCCATCAGAGCTAACACAGCAGTCTTTCTCACAGGGTCGCTTTGCATACAAGCATCCATCCAGAAAGTTGCTATAATGATTATTTCCTAATCTGTCATTTTCCCAGAGCACCAGAAGATGAATACCTTAACCAAGGCACTGTGCCATTTGTCCATCTTCACTCCCAGTGCCCCAAATAGTCTTTGTTCCTCTCCTGCTTTTTAGCACTCACTCAGAATTGAAAGTTTTGGAGAGAACTGTGGCTGTCATACTTCAGAGGAACCAGTGTCCTTTGTCCTCTGAAAATACTGTTGCTTAGGAGAAGCTCACCTTAAACAACTATAAAGCCACTTTCTTATTCTTCTCAAAATTTCTCTATAAAACCTTACTTTGTTGTGGTGCCCACAAAATAGCAGTGGTACACCACAATAGTTTTTTTCTAAGTAATTTACAGTGTCCTGATCATGATGGTAAATATAATTTCTGTACTTTTTGATATTGTTTGCCATTTAAGGGCACCTGCCCTTATCTTATCCACAGACTTTAGGCACCTAGGAGAGGCACTGTATTCTTTGTCCTCAGTTACATCTTACCTTGGCCAGTGGAGTGGAGGCACATAATAAATAAAAAATTCAAGTCCCGTTTCCTTCAAATAAAAATTTATAGGTCCTGATTCATCAGAGTCATGTTCCTTATGCTAATAAAACATTGCACCATTATGTTGTGTGGAAAGTTGGCATTTTGAATGGACCACCATCTGGATTTTTTTTTTTTTATTTGTGGTCTATATTGATGCCTGAATTTCATATCACACCTACTTTTCCATTTCTAAAGTACATTACCACAGGCTTATAAATTTAACATTTAAAAATATATAACATGTTATCAGAGAGCTGTAAAATAGCTTTCCAAAACCTGAATGTAAACAGTTGTTACATTTGAGTATGCAAAATTTGTATTTTATTGTTACAGGATTTTTGCAAATCTTATAAAATTCTTCTGATGGCTTGAGAGGAGAAGACAGAGACTTGAAACTTGGACAGTGATACATGACTTGCTGCCATGGCTTCATGTAATCCCAAGTAAACTTGTTTTAATTTGGCTGTTTTCTGGAGTTTTAAAATGTCTTTCTCATATGCTGTGCTCTTCATTTTTAACCTGCAAAGGTCTTGTAAAAGATCCATTGGCTAAAACATGTGTGGAAGTTGATTAAAAATTTCCAGTAAATTATTAATCCCTGTGCAGCACTGGTCTTCTGCAAAGAACAAGAAATTAAAACAAAGAACTTTTAAAAATATATGCTTGTGTGGAAAATGAATCTGAAACGCCTACATACATTATGAGTGTTTAAAGAGCTATTTACATACAAACCTCCTAACCTCAAGAGGGTGCATATAAAAGAAACAGATGTAATTTATAAAGCTGCCAAAATATGTATTGGTGTAATCAGAAATAATTAAAATTCAAGAAATTATTTATCTCAAAGAATAAAAGTTTCTCCTTTAAATTTCTCCATTCTCTTAAAGTAAGAATCATATTTGTTTTATCATTAAATAACTTGTAAAGCTTCTTTAATTACTTTACATCATATATATTTAATGGTTTTCATTCTTGTAATATCTAATCACATATTTAATCTGAACATTGAATAACCCATCCTATCACATTTCATCCATTTGTTTCACACAGTATGCTACATTCACAAAGGTGCCTGTTTTACCAGAAAAAAACTTTCAAAATTGCATCAGGTACGGTCACCCAAAAGTCAGTTTCTGACGCTTGAAAAGTCTTAACATGCTGACAGCAAACTTAGAAGAATGGCAAATCTCAAAGTAACAGAAGCCCAGCAATATGCTTCAGTTGGCAAGACAAAAAAAAATGGAAATATTGAAAGCTCTGATTGGGAGAGAGAGACTATCAGTTCTACAGTGTATGTACCTGCTGAGATGTAGAGGTAATTCACAGAATTAAGACAAATAAGTGATCATGGGCATGGCATGTGCCTAAGGTGAGAAAGTCCTTTCTTTGTATAAATACTTTATAATAAATTGATCTAGTCCTGGAATCTGATAGAGTCTACTACTTCTAACAAACAAACTATGAAACTATTCCCATTTTTCCCTTGTTACCCACAAGCAAATGTAAATCTTGCACAATGATATTGCATAACGCACAGCCAGACAACACGTGCACACGTGAAACAGCAGTTGTGCAGCTGAATCAAAAGTATTTCCAGCAAATTCAGTAAATTAAAGTAAGCCTAGTGCAGGTTAACTTAGCTGTATTTTGATTAGACCATGAGGGCAAACCCTCTTTTTTCTTCTAAGAATGAACTTTGATACTCAAAAGCGATGTAACTTTATTTATATGTTTTGGATACTGCATTACACATGCTTCCCCTCACTGCATTAGCAACCTGAAGTATTAGGACCTTCTAGAGTTCTAAGGCATGTTATAATAATAAAAGCTACCCACCAAGATTTAATAACTCTCAGTCTAGATTTCAGAAGGAAACAGTAACTCCATGTGGTAGGTACTTTTCATAGTCTTTATGCTTTAAAAAGTCCTGGTTTTAGTGGATGGCTAACATGATAGTCATTGTTTGATTCTTCTGCAATAAAAACTCCATAGAGTTTGACATTCAGTAGAATGTAAGTAAGAATTATCTTATAAACATCATTTGAATCATAAGGAAGTTTCCTGTTTCTTGACATTACAGACAGAAAAAATAACTGTATTGAAAATACCTTTGAGAACACATAAAAAATAGGCAACTTCTGAAATGAAATGTGCAATATTATAAGAAAGTGGTGTGGTGGTTTTAATCTAGGCCTTCTCTGGTTACCAGTTTGTAACCATGGAAGGGACAGTGTTCCCAGTATTCCATACAATTTTTACGTAAATCGTGGTATAAATAAGAGGGGAGGAGGGGACTTCATTCTTCTTCTCTTCCACTGGAGTTCGGGAACAGTGGGTCCCTGCATTGGTCTCGCTTGTCTAAGGTTGAGGCCTGCAGCATCCACTGACCTGCCATGTGGAAGCTTGGAGAGTGCTGGCCGTGTCTGCCAATCCTGCTTTCTAAGGGACGTGGTGAGATTTGTTTTACTAGTTATTTTACTAGTTCTCGGGTTTGATTGCGCGTGTCTGTTCGGTATCCCTTTATGTTTCCTTTTGTCCCTTTTCTCCCCTTTGCCTATCCCTTCGGGGGGTGTTTGGATTCCCGTTTGCTGTGTACATAGCATCTTAACTGTAATATACATAAAATATATTTTTTATATAACTAGCTTGGTTTTCGGGTTCTTCAATTTGCATAGTTTTTTTTTCCTTTGCCCTGGGGGAAGTAGAAAGGGGGGAAGAGAGAGGCTGCTACTGGGGGGGTTGGGCATTTGGCAGGGAGCCGAGTCCGAACCATCACAAGTGGATGTGTCTTTTTCTGATGCACTGAATGATACTGGAATATCATCAAGCTGTAGACTGGTAATTAGCTTAGTATAGAATTAGAATATTTTAATAGATATACAAACAGGTAAGCTGAGTAGCAAAACACATATGCAGAGCTAATCTTCTAGTTTATCTTCACTTCTTCAGAAAAAAAGATATATGTATGGTCTCTTTGATTCAGTGATTCAAAACCATTTCTCTTCCATGTGCCTGTTTCACCCTCCTGCATGGTCATTTTGAGTCAGCAGTGCATGGAATGACTCATGCATTAATGAGAAGATTAGCTTCCAAATCATCAAACAATTACTTAGGTCTTACTTTTTTCTCACCTACTCAGATTTCATTCATACTTCACAAATTCCTCTTGGTTCTATTTCTTCATATAAATCAGATGTTCTCCAACCATTTTCCAGTATATATAATTCCACAGATAGATGATCCAGAGGAAAGCTCCTTGCCATATTTGCAGAAGCTGTCCTTTCACCCTGTCTTCTTCCCATTTGATTCATGTTGCAGTAACTGCAAAATTTGCAGCCACCCAGAATTATTGTTCAGTGAGCCTTCAATGCCTTTTTAATCTGTATAGATTTGATTTAAAGACTGAAAACAAGGACAAACATTAGATTATGGCCAGTTTCAAGAGACTGAGTTAATGCTATCTGAGTAAATTACTGTCCCTTAAATTGAGATGGAATTACACCTACTTTAAGTATTCTCTAAATACTTGGCTTCATTTAAAATGCTTTGGTGCTTTTCTAGGTCTGTATAAGTGATGATTCAGATTAAACTCCTTAATTTTGAATTGCATCAGACTAGAAAACTAGGAAAGCAGGTAGAGGTGGGTACTAGTGTCAGTTTTTCTCTCCATATTTTCCCCCTTTAGCCATGCCTACACCTAACTTCTGCTAATCCACACTTTCGTGAACATCCCAAGAAAATATCAGATCAGATCCACTCTATTTAATTTAAAGTCTGAACAGCAAAAATATTTTTGTGCATAAAGACAAAAGTCATACTAAAAAAATCCACCCCCCCTCTACCAGTATGTTTTAGGGGCAGCCTGAAGAAAAATTATTTAATTTTTTTCCTTGGACTCCATAGAGAAAGTTTGGAATCTCTTCCCCAGGCACTAAGCATGCTTCTCTTCTTTAAAAAACTTACAACCAGAGTCAACTTCCCAGTCAGCAGTTATTTTAATTATCTTCAAGTGTAGAACTGAATTAAAGTAACTGCTGTGCTGGGAGTCCCTGACGTGTGCTTCCTCTGATTTTAAAGTGTTTGGCATCTCTAGAAAACTTAAGAAGACTAAAATCTTTGCAAAATACATAAATAAATAGATAAATAAATAAATAAAAATGCTCTAAAAATAAAGTTATTTAAGAATGAAATTAAACTTTATTACAGTTCTCAAAAATAAAAAGACACTAATGAGAGTGGAACTTGTACAGAAGAGATGATGTACTGCCCGTTGTATCCTACAGCCACTTCAGAGACTCTGTGCTGTATCCCAGAGGAGCCTAATATTGCCTCAGGTCTTTCTCACATTTTCATCTCACAACCATGGCCCTTCTTCAAGTACAGAACCCATCATGTCAGATGAAGCTGCTTGGTCTGGTTGTGGTGTGTCAAGTGGAGCCTCTCCACGTCCTCTGACAAGATAACACCATCCCACAGTCCAGCAGGCAGTATATCAGATACTGGATAAGAAACTATTGAGAGGGCTGCTTCTTCATGGGGATTAGAAGTGGTCAGGAAAGAGCAACGATCCAGTCTGGTTTTGTGTCCTGTCAGTAGTCACAAAAGCAATAGTTTAAAAACAAGGTGATCAGGGCAATATCTCCCTAAAAAAATAGCTTCCCAGTCTCTACAACTTTTCACCTCATACTTTCCAATAAGGGATACCTTTGTTTTCCTTGGCCTTCAGTTAATTGCTTATTCCCATTTTGAACTCATTAAATCTTTTGGCATCTATGACATCCTGGGACAAGGAGTTCTACAATTTAGCTATCTACTGTGTGAAGAGTCAGCTTCCTTTGGTGCTTTTGTCTACAGGTTTCCCTTTGATGTTCTTTGAATCTCATACTGGAAAAGAAAAAAAAAAATTGCACATTCTGTTTATCTTTTTCATAAAATGTATGCTTTTGTAGATCTCTAACAAAACTCTTCTCCAGTGTCTCTTTTTCTAGATGGATGAGACTTGGTACATGCCTAATTTTAAGTCAACATACATATCTCTGTCTTCCAGACGCTGAATCTCCTAGTATCTATAAGGATCCTTAGTGCCTTATGTGGAGCTGAAGACCACACTGGCAGTCAGATGTGCCAAAGCAAAGTTTTTATGCACCAGCAAGTTTTCCTGCACTTTTGTGTCTTTGTATGTTTAGTTTAGCAAGAGTATCAAGTGTTAATAAATGCCTCTTTATACCAGTCTAATCATTACCTCTAGCAGGTCCAGAGGTGACTCTGTTGATGGAGCACAAATGTCTGTCTTCCAAAGCTAACGAGCTTTCAAAACCATCTCTATAACCAGTTTAGGTGCAAAAGGAAGGGCAGCCTCTTTTGCAGATCTGGTTAGCACTGACACACACCATAACCACAGCCCTTCTCTTCATCCTTCTTGCCTATGTCATCATAGCTGGATGCCTCTTGCACAATGCCCCTCAGCCTGAGTGGGTTAACCAAAGTTTGTTGGAAGTGTCTAAGACTGCGAAGAGGCTCCTGAAATTTCAATCAATGTTTATTCAGAAACTTTTCAAATGTGAATCACTTATGTAAAGCCCTGCAGCTGAGACTCAATTCGGATTTCTTACAATTACCTGAAATAATTTGAACAGAGTAAATCTTCTTCCTTTCAAGCTCTTTAAGATCAAAGAGCCAGCCTTCACCCTTTATGGCTTGTCACTTTAAAACCCTGAAGTAACAATCAAAGGGCACCTTTTCTCAAGCACTTTTATTATATCCAGACTACATAACTGTGCCAAAATGGAAATAAGGGTGGGAAGATTTTTTCTTTCTTGTTATATTTCATCAGTTGCCTTTAGCTTCTAAGAATATCAGTCAAGTTTCTGAAAAAGCATCTCACCTCCTCCCTCCAGTTTCATTTTCACAATTCTAAATGGATATTTCCTCCAAAGAAATAAAACCAGCCTTAAAAACTCTGTATTCCTCCCGTCTTTCCAGTTGTGGAGGTCAAAAATGGGGGCTTCCTAAAATCAGAAGTCTGTTTAATATACCTTTCTAATTTGCTGTGGCCCTACAAAGCAGAGACCTCTATTGTGCTTCCAGCATAGCACACCAGTCTCTATCCTCACAAACAGTAATGCCCTGTAATCTTGATCTTCAGGACTTTTTCCCTCACTCTTCCTCTCCCTCTCCATAAGCATTTGAGTACACTTCTCATTTTCCTCCTGCAAAACAATGCTTAGCTGAAAAAGGCCTGCTTTGTGCAGCACGTAGGATTGGCAGCAGTTACTGCTAGGTTTGAATTTACTGTTCTCTTTTAAAATAGAGGAGAATACCTATTGCCAGCTCTAACAAGCTGGGGACATTAAGGCAATGTAAGTCCTTGTGTAAGACTTCATAAAATCCATTCAAAATTGAGCCTGGATTTTGGCATTAGCCATTGGTGTCCACTGAATTTCCGTTTGTGCAATCAGATAGATTTGGTATAGCAGAAAGGGTCTGTTAAGAACAGTCACTGGAGGAACAGGAGATGGCACTTTCAGCCAGAGGCCACACTTCTATTACAATAATCATAATGACAAAAAGAAACAAGCTTTTCAGGTTTTGGCACTGTCTGTCTCTCTATAAGGTAAACAATTAACTTTGAACTGGACAGCTTATAAGGACAAAATAAATTACAATAACATTCACTGATGGCCTAGTGGGTAGATGCTTAGATCAAGAGAAAGATGAAAGAATCAGCACCCTATTATCTTCTGGTTTTGTTTATATCCTTTTTTAAAATAAGATGAGGATTACAATTCACATGTCAGGGAGTGAAAAAGTCAGTCTAAAACTAATCAAATCGCCTATATCGTGAATGCTGTGAAACAACTAAAATGCAGAATGCTTTCTTACACTGGTCATGTTTATACCATTTTAGACTCATTAGATAGATTTCATCTCCAGGAGGAGAAATACACTCTGTTAGATAATGGTAATAATCATCATGTACGTCAGTGCTCCAGTATGGTTGCATATGTAAGCACCTAGCATTTAAGGAGCACTAATTAAGGCCAAATATTCTCTCTACTTTTATTTCCCCCACTTGCCTATGTATATTACAACACAATCCCTGATTATGTGACATACACTATATTAACTACAAAATGAAATCAATTCTGACGATTTTTGCTCACATTTAACAACATGGGGTAATTTTGTAAGACTGTTTCAGCCAAATCTCAGAGCATTTCTGGAATTTAATCACCTGAAACCCCGTAGAAAAGCTACTGATGAAGAGCCTGGGGTATGTTTCATTGGTCCCAGAGGGCTTCATTCTCCATCTGTTCTGCATGTCTCTGTGTCCTCCTCCCCTCCTGCTGCCAGGCACTCCCTCTGCCTTAGGCCAGTCATAGGATTATGAGTATGAATCTCAACTTCTCTTCTGCTTACACTGCTAGGTAAAAATCTGTTAGCTTCAGAAACTTGCCTGCCAGGTAAAACCTCTAATTAGTAAGAGATAGGACAGCACTGTCCCCAAACCACCAGACTAGGACACATATGGAAAGCTGCTACCTAGGAGCTCTAGAGACAGAAATGATCCAGCAGAGGTGTCTGTGCTGAATGTATCACTCTAGGGTTAGCGGCAGAGGCCTGGGCTTTGATGGCATGCAGGTTTCCATGCTGTTGCTGCTCTTCTCAAATAGTTTCCAGGTGGATGTGATTTGTGGTAAAGAAACAACTGCGACATTTCTAAGCAGCAGTGTTTTGCCAAAGGACTCTCATCCTTTTTATGGGTATGCCGGAACTGAGGCTCATAGCAGCCAGGAAACTAAATCTTTATTTAGACAACCCAAGCAGTGGTCTGATTTTCTACAGCCTCTACTTCCCTGAAGAGAACAGGAGCTCTGGGCACTCAGCAGGACTGAAAAACTACCCATTAACTTCTAAATCTATAGGAATTTCACATCTGGACCTCTGTTTCTCACCATGCTACTTTGTTTTCATCATCAGCAGAGATGAGCCTTCCACAGGAAAAAAAACAACAACAAAAAAAAACAAAACAAAAAACAAACAAACAAAAAAAAAGACCATGAAACAAAACAAAACAAAATGCAAAAGGCTGTTCAGTGTACTGATCTCTGGTGTTCTGCTTTGGAAAATGCAACCCACATGCGTTGATCAAGCTTGCTCAGAGATTTTCTGCTGCATCTCCCCCAGTTCCCATTCCTGGATATCACCTGTCCAGCACCTAATTGTTCCCTAACACCATTGTTGCCTGTAAGACAAAAAAGAGACCATTTTCTTCATTTACATTTAAAGTATAGAGTAAAACATAATTAAACCACATACTACAGATGCACTATAATAAAAAAGAGAAATAGCAAAAGCAATTATAGGCTGGCGTACTTACTGCTTCACATTTAAATAATAATGTGAACTATTAAGTAAACGAGGGCATAATCAGCTGAGGTTCATTAACTTATCTCACTGTAGAAATAGTACTACAATTCAATACAATTAGGTACATGCTAATAGGAAACAGTGCTTTTTCTGCACCACGCTGGGTCCAGTCTTAGAGATGCTGAGGTCTTTCACCTCCCACTGACTGCTCAGAGCATACTTATCCCCCCTCAGGAACCACCCAGCACCATTCGGGATCCATACCCTTGGCAAAGAAACGGGAGTGAAGTATGTCAGTTCACTCTGGTGCTGTTGATAGCCATGGAATCCTAAAAAAACCTGCTAAGAATAGGCTAAGAATAGGCCATATTCATGGACTACTTTCAGCTGAAGTAGCATTACCTGTCCATGTTTAGGGTGAGCATCAATGAAGGCATGTATGAAAGGCATATATATGACATTAGCCTGCATACAGAAGGGTCTCTGGCCTGAGCAGATCCAAAACTGCGTCAAGCAGAAAATTGCCAGGATACCTCTGGCTCCTGAAGGCCCTGGGAAAAACCAGATAGTTTAAAATCATCCAGGAAAAATGAGAATAAGCCAAACTATCTACATCAGGTTGTCTATGGCACTTCTTTGTCCATGTCTCATCCCACAGTAGATTCTCTCCCACCTCCAAATGACCTTTTGAACCTCAGAAGACTTTCTTTCCTGCAAAATGAGGAGTAAAGGTTGTCTAAAAAAGTCTCATTACTTTGCAAATGAGCCTCTTCACCAGACACGCGGTCTTCGTAGCTGTATCTATAGTGTCTAAAGCAGTCTGGGGCCTAAATGCTGGTCCTGAGAGCAAGAGGCATACACAGCTGATGTCCATCCAGATGTGGTTTTTTTCCACTTCAGCAAAGTTAGGTTTGGAAAAACTCTTTATCTGGTAAGATTACTACCTGTCCGATCACAGTCTGGTACAGTGGTATTGGACACAGGGAAAACTGCATCCCAAAATCTCAAGCATTTAAACAATATGGAAAATCACTCATAATTGTTTGACTCAAAGGCTTCACCCTATTTATTTTTCTTTGCTTTTCTAAGAGCTAGCCAAGGCAACATTTAGATAAAAATGGTTTGGCCTGAGTTAAGAGAGAGTGCTGATAGATTGTAATAAATACCTGGAGGAGCCTTTGTAATAAATGTCTGAAGAATTTCTGTAATCTTTCTTGAAGTGACCCTTACTATCTGAATGCTTTTGAATCTCTTGTTTACCCAATATTTACATAAATTTGTTTAGGAAAAACCATTTTCCCTCCTCCATCTCTGTTTAGCAAGGAGATACAACATTGTACCAGACAGAGATGCTGAAGCTCTCCCTGAGATGGAGAGTGGTCAAAACTTATGCAAAAAGACGTTATTCATTTTGGACAACATTTTCAATCATAATTTCTGTGGGTGAAAATAGTATATGGCACAAGAGTAAAACACACAGCTATTTAGTGAAAAAAACTTTGTCATTAAAAGTAGGGGTCCATAAATATTACCTATTAAATTAATTTATCATATGCTCTTCAGGTCACAGTCCTTATGTATCCCTAAAATGCATTCAGTGATTTTTCCAGATCCAATGTCTTCCAGCAAAGGGACTTGGAAAAAGATGTTCCATGGCATCTTTACAGCAGGTGTCATGCAGAAAACTCAACTTAGGACAGGAATGGATTTAAATCTTCTGCCTATGAATACAGTCAAGCAGAAAGCATGTTATGAAAAAATCAGATAAACAATTTACAAAAAAAGTCCTAAGTAAGGTTCTGTTCAATAAAAACATGGGTCAAACAACAGGTCAAACAACTGCTAGCACCAAAGGAACTCATGTTTAAATTAAGTCCCTCTGTGTGTGTGCAATTAGGGATCAGAAAATGAAGCTTAATTGTCTGAATACATTTACTCCAAATTTCTTGCTCAGAAGCCTATACCAGGGAGTTAATAAGCTGGAACTTGAACTTCATGGAAAATTCCACAAGTCTTGTACGCAATTTTCTTCCAGACCAGGGAAACAAACAAGCAAAGAAAAAAAAAAAGATAAATCTATAATACTCTGGAAAAGGTGATTATAAAAGACAAGATGTTATCTTTGACTTACTGAAATACATAGTTACAATACAATAATTATTTTTTGCTTCATTTTAAGCTTTTTGAGTTTCTCAATTAAATAACAAATAAAACCAGACCGATATAAAAAAGAAAAACGAACAAACAAACAAAAGCTTTCAAAACTGAAAAAGCTTTTGAAAAATAATAGCACATAAGCTCTATTCACAAATTAAAAGTTGTGCTCATACTGTTAAAATAACATAGAATTTCCCAGCCTAAAAATGTTCTTTTAAAAACCGTATGATCAGAATACAAGGCAGCTCTCTAAGGCATATCTGTGACTGAGTTTTTTTCTATGATTACAGTGCTTCAGAGGAAGTTTCTGCAGTATATGTTCTATAGACATACACCATAGCTCTGTGAGTAAACATAGGAAATGTTAGGTTAAAGTGAAAAAAAACTAAGTACATTTCAGGAAACAGAAAATAAGCAGTCCCTCTGGATTGCCATTCTCAAGGTTTTCCTCCAATTCTGCTTCCGTGATGTCTTACAAATGGATTTACCAGGACTCCACAGGCCCCAGGTGATTAAACTACTGAAAAGAGGGCAGAATATTCCATTGCACATGTGTGAAGTCCATTGCTTAATCATATATAACCTCATAACTTTTAGAAGTATGTTATAGGCAATTTAAAACTGGTCAAAGCACAACTGTTTCTTTTTTTTCCACTACTGTTTACCATATCAAGATAAAACCAAAACATTTTCTTTTTTACATCTTTTCCTTTATTTTTTAGTCTTGCAAAACATTTCAGCTCCCTTTACTCATTTTCTGCACCCCAGTAAATAAGTTAAATTACCAACTCACCTGCACACACAGCTATCTGCCTACTTTTCTACTCTGATGATACAGCTCTGCACATAATGCAAATTAGCAAAACTAATTTGGTATTCACTATGATGTTAATGAATACTTCCTTTATAAAATGCTTTGAGATCTACCGACACAAGGCATTATATCAGAGTTGGCATTAACATTTACTATGTATTTATGATTATTATACCTCTTATAATTATAATTGATTTTCCATGTTATTAAAATTTTCTGTACATTTGTAAAAATTCCAACTCTAGCATCTCAAAATCAGATGAATTGTTTCTGCTTTTTGGACATTCTAATTAATCTGTTACATTGTTGTGATTAAAGCTTTTCAGAGTTCTAGTTCTTGTGATATAATCACTATCATTTTTATTCATTAGTTGTTGATGGTAGTGACCACAAAGTGCTCAGCAATTTCGAGACATTCATAGGGAGAATAACTGCCCTAAGAAGCTGAGAGTCCAAAAAAGAGCTCATTAAAACAGTATTTAATTTTTTGGACTTACTGAAAATCTGTATTAGACCCATTCATCTTTTGATTTAATGGTTTTGCTCTGCAGAAGATGCAATATGGGACTTAGTTAAGGAATGAGACTATAAAGCAAGAGTGGATGTACTTACATGTGCTGGGGAACACACTGTAACCTCTTATATTTAAAATCCCAATTTTCTGTCTGGCTGAGGTGTAGTACACAAAGTCACTGCAAGAAGGTGCTGTTCTTGTGTTGCAGGCGGCATTTGCCTGCTGCTGGTCCCCAGAGGGCTCTTTCCAAAGCTACGGGTGCTTAAGCAGTGGCTTTATCTGAAAGACCACAAAAATAATCACATCCTGTAACTCTAGGTCAGATGTCTGACCTAGGAAAGCATTTTTTCTGGCTTTATGCGGGTATAATGAAATCCCTGCATAAAACACTTCTTCAAAATCAGCTGCCCACGCCTGACCTGCTGTCTCCAGAGACTGTATCCCCTAAACCACAAGCTTTTAAGATCATCAAGGGCTAGAGAGGTGTGTGCATGTGTTTGGATGGGATTTTATCATTTTGAAATGGCTGAAAGGATTTTCCTTTAGTTTTACAAATGTATCAATTTAATAGTCCTGCAAAAGATCCCAACCAGCATTTTGTTCAGTCTAAGCATAGAACAATGAAGAGGGTAACTGAGTTTTCATTAGAAAAAGAAATTGTACCTGGCAAGCAGTTTATAGATGCAATTCAAACCAAAGAACAAAACACATGTTTTGGGGGTTTCACTTAACATTTTCTGTTATTTGATTAACATAGTTTCTATTAGCCTAGCAGCAGCTGGGATTTGATTCTGTTTGTGCAGCAGCTCCAAAAACAAATGGTGCTTCTGAGCAAGCTCATGTCCCTCAAAACAGTTTTGTGATGTGGCAATAGCAATGTCTCAAGTCCTTCCTTTCACTCCACCTCTTTCTGTGTCTTCTTGATAAAAAATATGCAGCTTAGAAAATGTAGATTATCTCAGACAAACGGATTGAATAGCTTTGGTTTTTTTTAATTATTATTTTTATTTTCAGTTGATACCAAACAACAACGTGAACCCCGAATCTTAATATTCTTTTTTTATATTTTCAAATCTGGCAGTGGTTCTCTAGCCTTCTACTGTCGCCTATCCTGTTCTTCTTTAACACTGATTTTAATGCACCTGTTTTGACCAATGTTATCTAATTTCACAGAACTATAAGTAATACCAATTTGCAGTGAGTTAAAAAGAGATTTTGGAAACCGTTTCCTATTTAAGGCTGGAACTACAAAACATATACATTCCTGTATCTTTCATGTCCGCAAAATTTGACGTATATAATTTATCAAGTAATTTATTTTTTTCGATAACTAATACTTCTAGAAGCATTATAATCAGGTGCTGAAACTAGTCTGTACTCAATGGGACTTATAGTACAGGGCTATCAGTAAACAAAGAAACAAATGAAATATATTCCATTAATTAGAGTGAAACAGTAACAGAGCAGTTCTGGTTTTACAGATGGGCAAGATGTCTGATTGAATTTCCCAGGCTATGCAGATTGGCTGCAGATGGTGTGGAAAATGGTCCAGAACTCAGAATTCATATAATCAAAAACATGCTTAGATCCAAACAAGAATGTTTTCCCATGTGATGCTGTATAGCTTGCAACCTTATCACAAGCATTTGGTAACTTTTCAAATCAAACCATAACACAAACCTCACACAACACAGCATTCAGCAAGGGCTCTCATTAATGATGCTATTATGTCTAATAATTCAGTAACAGCGCAGCTCCTGGAGGCAAGTTATAATTTCCTATTGAAAATGATGACTGATAAGTGCATGGGCCAACTGGAGATCTCAAGAGAAGAGCATTCACTGAGTAGGGAGTATATGAGCAGGACCCCTTATAATTAAGAAAATAAAACTGGAAGAACTTCCTGCCAGTGAAAATATCCCGAAAAAAAACCCAGCAAAATATTATCATGTTGTATACTTTAAATCCTCAGAATCTGAATCTAAAGTTTTTGATACTTTTTTGATATAGACATTAGCCTGTATAATTGAAATTTTATTTGCAATAGTGACATATCATAGAAAAATAATCTTATGCAAAGATCATTGTATAAATATGGTGACGTCTTACCCTCTGCAAGTATTGAGACTCTTCTGCTGATTTCAGAAGCCAGTAAATAGATGACTGCCCCCTTCAACCCTGTTCAATTTGAAAGCTCATAACCCTTTTTACAAGGATGTTGCTTCAGTTTTAATTTGGACATAATAAATCCTCTTTGAATAGTTATTACAGGCCCCTTGATGCTATTCTGGTGTTGTAAAAAGCAAAAAATATGTGCAACCACTACCTTTCTCTTGTCTAACATAAAAGCTCCTTGCTTCTCTATCTTCCATTAGTAAGAATGAGCAAGTCTGCTGAATGCCTGAAGGCTAGTATTGCACAGGATATAATCCTTTAGTGCTTTTCCTTACTCTTGCAGCTAGAACTGATCTCTCCTTAACTCACACTAAGACATCATATACAATGTTTCTTAATGATTTAACTCATCTAGTGCAGCCTTCACCTCTGCACTGAATCAACTTAATCTAATGAAAGATTAAGATTCACTGAGAACCAGGCTCAGTGGCTTTGCACAGATATATCTAATACTTTAGCCATGCCTTTGGGCCCTTTTTCTCACTCGTTTTTCTTCTAACAATAAATGAGAGATGCAGTCTTCAAATTCTATAATCTTTGAGATAAACAACTAGAAAAATTAGCGCACTAAATTATGTAAGACATTAGATGATGAAAAGAAAATACACATCAAAACTTAGGCAATTTACTGATGCAATGACAGTTCCTAATTTTTGCAGAAACCATTTTAAAAGTTTCTTGTATTCAAGAATTTTGAGTCTATTGTAATAGACTGGTACTGTTTGAAGGTAGCTAGACATTCAGAAGTAGAACAAGAAGGGAAATAAAAATGGATCTCATATTAATTTGTATACATTTTCAGAGAAGAATTACATTTTATGTAAAGGTAGTGAGGTTCACAAAGAATGAGATATCAGTGAACATTTAATTTTTATATTCCTCTCAAAAGGTCTTAATTAGCAGGGAGTGATGAAAGTGAGCTTGAAAGATAAACAATCAAAGTCACTCTCTGAAAAGAAATGGCACTAAATAAATCCCCATCACTTGGCACTTTCAAATTGAACTTGACAAATGGTGGCCTAAAACACAGCTGATAGAAATTCTGCACTAAGGTTTCTCTAGAGCTTACAGGCCTTACCAGATCACACAAATGGAAGAATAAATATAGAAAGTCACAAAGGGAAAGAAGAAAAGGAAAAAGAAAAGGAAAAGGAAAAGGAAAAGGAAAAGGAAAAACTCAATGTAAGGAAAATTCACAAGTGAGAAATACCTTGAGAAAAACTTGGGAGAACTCTCAAGGGGCGAGTGGAAAACCTGTTTCAGAGGTAGCTGTCAGCTGCCAACCACCAGCGGAAGAGGTCTGTCAAATTCCATTTCCAGCAGAAACTGAATTTCTGGCAGAAGGTCAATTTGACAATTTTCCTTCCAGCTGGGCTTCAGGACTAGGGCACTTGGGGAGCTTTGCTCTTTTTGCAGCAGCTCTGTTTTACTTCCTCTGCTTTTTTTGGCAGATTCAGATAAATATTGCTTTCTTCCTAGAAGCAAAAGTGAATATGACAACAGACTTCCCAGTCAAAAGCTACAGAGACATCACTTTGCTTTTCTTGAATTGAAATTTCAATTTTGAACAGCTTCAGGTTTCCATGGTGTTGTGGAATTAGAGGAGTCTGGAAATTACTTCTATAAACTATGTATGATCTCTAGATAAGCGACAACATCTGTGTCATGATATGGTGTTCAAAAGTAGTGAAGAATTGCAGTCACTGCATCAAAAAATCAGGAAGCAGGTTAAAAGAGGAGAGAAAACGGAAACATATTTTCTGCACTAGAAGTATTAAACTGTGAAAGTCATTAACGCAGTTCAGAAAAGCCAATGGATTAAAAAGAGGATTCCTCATAGCTATGGAGAAGAGTTCCTTTTTAAGACAATGGACCACAAGAAACTTCTAATTTCAGGAAGTTCTTAAAACAGTTAATGCCAGAATTCAGGAAAGTTTATGGAGCATTGATCTTGTTTTGTATTCTTCATCTCTAAGCGTTCTAACATTGGCTACTATCAGAAAGAGGATAACACGAAAATGGACTATTGGACTGAACGGGTTTGACAGCTTAGAGGCATTGCCTACTGGATGCTGTTTCATGCAGTTACAGTGGAAAGATGTGCAAAATCTAAAGTCTTAACTGATGTTTAGCAGAGGCTTGTCTTCAGCTCCTCGAGGAGAGGTTATGCCGATGAATCGTCATATATAAAGAGGAAAGCGAACATTATCAGACAAGTCTGACTACTGTTTGGGTTTTTTTTACCAATATACCTGCTTAAATATCACTAATTTTCTCACATGTAATTAACACTTAGGAAAACTCATAATATTTTTGAATTAAAAAATTCTTTCTTACCACACGTCTTTTCCCCTTTTGACTTACCGTAGTTTCTGCTGAGACTAAAAATGTCTTTAAATTCAAAATATAAATTGCTTTTTGAAACTGCTTGATTTTAATCTGGTTAGGATCAAGTGTTTTCAGTTGAGTCTCATTCTCTCCTTGAGACCCAAAAAGAGAAAAGGAACTAGATAATAAGTCCTTTTCTTTATCAAAGTGATTTCAAACCAAAGAACAGTAGAGTGAACTGTACCCCAGAACAGTGAAAATTAGTTACCAATTTTAACCTCGGTTACAAAAACTTTCTTTTCCCTTTTGTCTCACTTAGTTCTACTTGTTTTCATTTCTCCATTTATAAAATGACACAACAGTTTCCTGAAATACTGTAAAATTCAGTGTTTGCAATATCTCCTGAGGACCATACAGTGAGCAAAGGAGAAAGAAATAAAACCCATAAATTGCTTCTATTTCACAGGAGAGTGAGAAAATTATGGAAAAGTCTGAATGAAACTACTTACCTAGAATTCACTTAATGATTAATGCTTACAAAAAATTTTGTATCTGTGCAAAACTTTTTAAATTAAAATATAATGGTTATCTGTGCACTATACACTTTCAAACTTTATGCTGTTACATATTAGCATTTCATGGGGGTGAGCCATGCTTTAATTGTCTCTAAAATTAGGATTTTGGACAAAGATATGTGCATGAGAACAAGAAGAATTTGAAGCCTATTACCCATTTGATTTTTATTGCATATTTTGGAATAGGCCCTTGAGATGAATGCCAAATGGTTAGTCATATTTACAAGTGTGCTATATTCAAAGCAGCTGATAATAAATCTTAATGATGGTCACTGCTTGTTTGCTTCTCCTGGCAAAGATCTGTGTGCCTATACACATGAGAAGGAATGTTTAATTTGGGTTATAAAATAAATGTGTGTAAAGGCCTCAGCAGCCTTTTTGACCCAGAAACCTTATTAAAAGGCTCAGGTTCTTCATAGAATCATACAGTAGATGATCTAATAAATTACATACACAGCTCATGGCTTCTCCACCCAGAAGACCGTAATTTTCTAGTGGCTTGACTGTCCATTTCTAGGGTTCAGATTATAAAAGTCAAGAAAATGAGATGTAAAACCTAACATTTTATATGTTACAAAAGAACTCGCATAGATAGACGTAAAAATTAAGCCTCCGTATAAAGTCATATAATCTAAAACATTGATAGTGTTTTAGACATTGAGATGAGGGAAATTAATAAAATCCACAGATCTGGGAATTACAATTGAAATCTCCTAAGTTCAACATTAGATTTTGTCTTTGTTCTTCCAAAGCAAAAAGTACTTCTGTCCAAGGTGTGCTTATGTCCCAGTAACTATCATGTCTTACATCCCTGAAGTTCAAGTTCCTTCAAGTACTGGGATGCATTTTGCTTATGCCAGCACCTTTCCCTCCACACAAAAGAGCAGATTTGCTTTACCTAACCGAGCACATCCAGGTGAGATGCTGAAATTAGCACTATAGCCATTGTATGGAGAAGCTCACTACACCTGAATTTAGTTATCTGAAAGCTTGACACTTAGTGATAATCTCTACAGTTGGTGGAGGTAGACATCTCTAGGAGATTCATCTCGCTGTAAACCAGCACCTAAAAAAGATAAATTATCATGTCTCTCACGTCTCTCTATCTTGAACACAGATGGAATTTATTATTTACACTGAGACTTTGATAACTTTGATAGTCAATATGAATGAGGTGAATTAACCTCTACCTTCTTTGTACTTAAGGGACAAAGGTGTCACCCATGGACAAAACAGTCACTTATGCATTGAATCACCTTTGTGGACATGACATTCTCTATTCAGTGAAATTTATTTAAAATAGATTAACTTCTGGTATGAAACTGCCCTTTACGTTTTAAATTATTTATTTAATGAAATATGTAGCTCAACATGACTTTTCTTTCAAGATTAAAAAAATCTCAACTAAAACCTCAATTTCTTCCCCATTTTTACGATTGATCAAAATATTCCTGAACAAAAAATCACATGATTTCTATGCAGAATATTTTGGGGTTTATATTGAGATTGATTTTCAAAAAGCTAAAAAATATTCCTTTAGTCATTTTGAATCCAATTATCTGTGATTTAAAAATCCTTTCCAAGATTACTACTGTGGTAGTTAAAAAACTACAATTGCTTTTATAAGAGTGTGGTTAGTACTCTGTCTATGGTGTTCTGGCCAAATTCCAAGCTAAGTAATTACATTAACATACCTAAATTCACCGCAGTTGTTTCATCTGGATACTGAAATATTGTGTAAGCTCGTTTAACTAATTTAGCACCCACATAAACAGCATAGGTTCAAAAGTTCAACTCAAACTTTATTAGGTTTGCAGTCTGCTTAATAATACTTAGCACTTAATTAATCTGCACAACACCCTTGTGAGCTGCTTAAGTTAGTACTACCAGGAGAGTCTGTGAAAAAGGAACAAAAAGACAGCCAGGAAGAAAAATGTACATCCTATAATGCCATCTCTCCTACTCAAATAGGTGTTCAGATGCCTATAGTACTTANTTTTTTTTTTTTTTTTTTTTTTTTTTTTTTGAAGCTTATGACTACAATTACCCTCAATTATAGATACAGACCACAGTTTATATGCACTTAAAATTAGGTTTACATATGATCCCCATCACAGTAGGAATCTCTCACACTTTCCAGAATTTTATTTTCACAGAATTCTTAGTAAAGGAAAGTACTGTCTTTTCACATAGGGTGGAATGGCACACACACACAAAAAAGTCAAAATTATTTGCCAAGGAAAACATATAGGGTAAACAAGAGGGAGGAGTGTGAAAGTAAATCTCAAGTCCCCAGAGAAACCTCTAGTGACTACACATCTTTCTGCCCTATTGGACTCTTGATTTTAACCTATTCTTACAGGTACATCTGTTACAGCGTCATTGAATCACCCATGGAACAACATGATCCTGCTAGATGATCCATCCAGGTAGAACTATATGCTTGAGGAACTCTCTGACTTCAGGGGGGTCCTGTAGAGACAGGAGAGACAAACTTTGCTGAAAATAAGAAGTAAATATTTCCATGGCAGAGGAGTTATGAAGTGTCAGGTATGTATCAAATAGGGAAGCAAATCCGTATTCTGACAAGGTATTGTGATTACATCTTGGGTTTACTGGTTCATTTTTGCCTGTCCATTTACTCTCCCTCTTCTTCACTGCTCTTGGGAAATTAATTTCTTCCTTTTCTAAATTATTTGCTCTGAGACAACCAAGTCAAGAATATAGGAGGATAGTAACAAAAGCTGTTTCCTTAAGCATCTATTTACTTCATAAGTCAGGATGTCTTAGAGAAACTCATTTGAATCATGTTTCTCTTGAGATCAGAGACCATATATCAAATAATATATATATATTGAATAATATCATCTTCAAAGTATTATATAACTCCGAGAGTATCAGCAAGATACAAACAAGATAGTCAAGCCTTTCCCTTTCTGAAAATTTTTTTCCTCAGAAATTTTGTTCCATACACTTAGTCTGTTCTGTAAACCTACCCATCTTGATTTAGCGCTAATTTCTTCTTTGAAGCCTCAGAGAAATGGAAGGTTGCACCTTTTGATCCTCAAGACATTCAGCCCTTCAACAAGCTTTGCTGGCAGAAGTGAAAAGTTCTCATCTTTATACTGCTTCAACAGCATCCTAGCAATAAGGGGCTTTTTCGTGCCAGTGGCACTTGAAACTGTAATGAATTCCAAATCACTGCAATTAAAATACCAGGAAAAGTGTATTGAAAGAGACTTTATAGCCATGCAGAATACCTGAAGGCATGATAAATCTTCCATCTCAGTTAAAATGCATCCCACTATTCACTCAAACCCACAGCAGCAAGTTACAGGTACAGAATAAGTTTAGGGAAAGTCCAAAAGAAAACTTTCCCTGCATTTTGAGGAAGGTATCACTGAGATCATCCAGGGGCAGAAGAAGAGCTTATGCCTTTACGCAGTGTTCTTGAAAAGCCTAATTTTTCTGGGTGGAATCAAGTTGTTCTAGCCAGGCTTATTAGCTCAGACTTTCTGCAAATTTTGCTGGAAGAGAAAGAAGAGAAAAAAAATATTTCCAAATCAAGGACTAGAATATAATTTCCCATCTAAAAGTCTGTCTTCTCCAACCTTCAAACCTGGTTGGAGGCCACACCTCTCTGTCAGTAGCAGATGGACAAAGTTGAGACAAAATAAGTGCATGAGAAAATTTGATGAGATCAGTACTACTCAGAGACTTAAAAGTAACAGGGATAAAAGACACAAAGAGAGATGACTCATGAGAAAAAGGAAATCAGAATTAAGAGTATTTTAAGAAGAAACAAAGGATGGAAACTAGAAGTCAACAGGAAGAGATAGAAGAGCTATCAAACGCTGGATGCCTACCCCTCTCTCCCTTTCCTCCCATCAAACGGCTACCTGTTCCCCACCCTTATTTATGCTGCTGATTTCAAGACACCAGCTCTGTAACTGAGACGAGTACCCAGCCAACTGGTTTTGACTTGCAATTATTGACATGTAATTATCTTTGCATTCCCTTCTCCTTTGTCAGAGCCAATTCCTGGTAGTGTCTACTTGGTCCTCTATGATAGGAGCAGGGTGAAGCTCTTTGGCTTCTGTAGGTCTCCTCTTCTGCACTATGTCTGTAACTCACTGGAGAGAACTGTGCTGCTGTGTTTACATCTGTCTCCTCAGCTAAAAATAGCTAATCTGTGGTCTACCAGTGATGCATTGCATAATTATGAAATGTATACATTTTTCATGATAAGAATATAATGAAAAGAAAAAACCTCTGATTTCGCTAGAAAAAAATGCAGCCTCTACAAATTATTGCCCAAAGTAGCACTACATTTCTTCTCAAAACTGGGTGTGACCCATTAGAAAAAATGCTCATCCAAAGCTTCAACCTTTGATATCATAAACTGGACAGAAAAAAGATGCTAGAATTTTCACAGGAATGTGATCCAGAAATTTACCATATACCAGCAAACTTGAAAACTCTTTGGGTTTTGTTGTGAAATTTGCAATTTGTACATTATATTCCACCTATGGGCCCTTCTCTCAGGGTTTACTTCATGTTTTGTTGTGTTTTTTTTTTATTTTGTTTGGGGGTTTGTTTTTTGTTGTTGTTGTTTTGTTTTGTTTGTTGTTGTTGTTGTTGTTTTAATTTTTTCCAAGTGGTTTTGTCTTTTCCCTGGATGATGTGGTTTGTCCTACTTCCAGGGTGACACAGGAGATTTCCAGCTGGTCTGACAAACCCCACCACCTAGTAGGTCTGAACAAGGGGGTTCAGGCAGTGACTCCAGCTTTGTTCTGTCCCCTAGCATGTCCTTAAGATCATTCCTGAGCCTCCAGGTAAAGGGGTTTCTGGAGCTGCCTCCCTACCCTCTGGTTTCTCATTCTAGGGAAGAGAAACTTCCAAGGGAAGGAGTGATCAGCAATTCTCCCTTCCACGTGCCACTGGGACACCACCAACCCACACACACAAGAGCAAGATTACCTCCAACAGTAAATGCACAGTTTCATGGTGCCTTTACCATTTGCAGCTTAGAAAATCCTGCACTCTTCCATCATTGTTCCCCTTCTAAACAAACATGCACTGTCTCATTGAATTTTTCACGTTTTGGGGATGCAAATTCTCTCATTAATGCATTTTTACTTTTTTCTGACTGCTGCTCACAACATGATCTCTGCTCTCAGGTGAAGGTCCAGCTGGAAAAAATAAGCTTCCTCTTCAGGTCCATCCTGTTTTTAATCTTTTGCTGTCGTACTAAATTCCCAGTGGAGGTTTTCATACTTCCTATTGCTTTCCCTCTTCTGCTATAAACCTCACAAATATTAATCTCTTTTGGTCCTGATTTTCCCCTGCCTCCCATCTTTTATTTGTCTAAAATGCCTGCCAGGACTTTTCACACTTCATCATGTCTCCAGCAATACCGGCTCTGGGCCAGTGCCAGAGACTGCAACTCGACAAAATATGTTGCAAGGTGGCTTTCCTTCCACACCGTCTGCAGCTGTCATCTTCTCTCAGGGTCTGATACTACAAATTAGGCAGAGCTGGCAGGAGACCACAAGTTTTTACCTCCCAAAAGTTAGATTGGGAACAGAACTGCCAGGGAATTTTCCTTTTAGCTCTTTGCATGTGGGATAAGCAGCCTGGGCATCAAGGCTCTGCTTGAGGACATTTTCCTCTGCTTTTGTTTGTTGTGCTGTGCCAGCTTGTACTGTACTATTATGAGGCAAGGCCTAGTCAAGTTAAAGGTATCACCTTATGCTATATTAGCCTGGACTGTGAAATCAATTAAACAGAGGACGAATCTTGGAGAAAAATAGTAGAAAATCAGCAGTTTCATGCCACAATGAGAAAAGAACCTGGGGACTCTTGGAGGTTTTGGTTCATTGATTTGCAAAGACTGGTTCCATATGAGCAGGGAGATAGAATAGGTGTTTATATATCCTAGCAATTCCTCATTCAAACACATCCAGTAGGCTCTAGGTTTGTAGCTCTAATGATATTCTATGGACAGTTTGAGTTGGGAATGATCACAGCTGCTTCCTGACTTGTGATCAGCTACATGTACTTGGAGTGTTATTGATCAATCTGGATTAGTGAGAGAATGAAAAAAATTCTTTTTATTTTAATTAAACAATTAATATTTATTTATTTATTTATTTATTGAAGGTTAGGAATCAGGGAATATGTAAGAAAAGGTGAAACACCACTAGGTCAAACTCCACTATGTTTCAAGGCTCTGAGTTACCCAAAACTGAGCAGGAAAGAGTTTCATGCATAAAAAGCTGCCAAAGAACTTCCCATCACCATGAAGAAGGTCAGTTGCATTGCCTGCTGAAGACTTGCCATCTGGAGGTTCTCAGGTTGTTGGCTTACAGACCTGTAGTTTATACTTTGATCCTTAGAAATCCACAGAGAATAGTGACAGTAAAACAGTGTCAGAGGTGTATAATTCAAGCTGATGATATAGTGGAGTTGGTAGCTCAGTGCAAGAGTCTGAAAAAAAATAAAAATAAAAAAAAAGTATTTGCTTTGTGATGGTATCAAACATCTTCTGAAACAAAGAAAGTAATTTTTAAGCGTTTGTTGTTCCCATGGGATGAGTGGCATCTGTCAGAGTTGATCTAGCAGTATTTGGAAAAGTAATGAGCAGTCACTGAGAGAAGACTCAAGTGGGTACTAAAATGTTAAAAAAGGTCTATGGCAGCTCTGAGGACCCCCTTTGGGCTTGTCCCATCAGACAAGGCTTATTTTAATTCAGATCTCCCATTTGTTCTAAGCTTTCTCAGAATATTTTTCTTTTTTATTGTTATTATGCTTGTATTGCATTATGTCTACTGTTATCTTTATAAATTCCAGTTTCCTTAAGCTCAGTTCATAAATTCAGATGGCAAACCTTATAGCAAATTATACTTATAGGTGGTATAAATAAATTACTCTCCCTTGACTTCAGTGGGGTTTGGTTGATTTCTGCCAGCTGCTAATCTGGACAGATTATTTATACTCAATAGGTATAGAAAGTCATCTTTCTTTGGACTAGTTCAACAGCTTGATACAAAGGGAATCAGCAATCCTTGACTTCTCCGGCAGCTCTGTTGTGTGAATTTCTGCAAGTTACTTCACTTCCCTGAGCTGTCAATTCCTTTCCCATACTTCAGAGTTTTATGGAAGACTTTCTGTTAGAGAGACTTTATTTTTCTGTTTAATTTCTACTGCCTACAATAATGGGAGCCTGACTCAACCTACACACTACTGTAATAAAAAAAAAGAAATAATAATGCCTGGTTGCATGCAGTGTTGACAAACCGAGCAGCAAATTTCTCCCAGGATGCTTTTCCAGCCAGTGTATGCCTATATTTATTTGAAAAAAGCAAAGCATATCCTTGTGGGACCATTACCCACCTCCAGCCAGCTGACATACCAGTCCCAGTGGAATGCCAGTTTTGAAAACCACAATAATAATCCAAAAGGAAAAGACATCCAAGTTTCTAGTTTGAAAGATCTGAACATTTTTGCTGGCATGAAAATCTCTATAATGCAGGTTCATGTCGTTTGATAGTTTGAAAGAGAAAAAAACCCTAAGATGAAAACATAAATATTTGAAAATCTGCTACTGTTCTGTGCGTGTTCCTGAACACTTCTCATCTTAACATTTATTGGCTACATAGTTAGATCAAACAGCTCGCTAAAACTGAAATGAATACATCAATTTGATATGGACTATTTGCTTTTTTCCATTTGGATGCCTTTGTTTCAATTTTTATGATCTCCAAAGGAATCAGCCTTGACATCCAGTCAAATTAGCCCACATTACCTATTTTTTCCAAACCAGATGCATGTTGTTCTTTGTTCCCAGAACCTCCCACCAATGTGTAAGGCACACATAACACTATTTTTTTCAAGATCAGTGTAGTCATATACTTTTTATCTTATTTAGTACATTAGAGCATTTCTACACTGACAGGGTTGTATTGCATATCTATATTCAGCAGAGCTAAAGAACAAAAGTAACTATTGCATCATCTAATCCTTTTAGTACAATGGTGTCTCCTTCATGAAAACATGCTACACAATCTTACCAATTTGCTCAATCTTTTTACTGAGTTAAATTAATCTCTGAGATTTTGCTAGAAGACATTTCATCTAGTCTTCGAATCAGAATATTGTTACCCTCTGTAATGTTGTACTCTTTGCATTCTTCTGAAAATGAGAAGTATCAGACCCATTCTCAATATTCCCATGTCTCTACCATCAGTAGTTTATATAGAGGCAGAAAGATCCTTCTACATACTATTCCTATTCATTAGCTTTTGACTTAGGAAGCTGCGAATGACACTAGTCTTTTTGGCCTTAGTTTCACATGAGAACCTGTATTTACTTAGTTCACTATAATGGTCCAAGCTGTTTGGGATATTTTTTATAGGAATGTGAAAAAAAAAGAACAAAAATTTCAGAAGAAGATGTCAAAAAATGGAGACAACTGGGAGGAAAGAGCCACAGCATTTTAAAGCGGGTCTTTCTCCCTGATTTGATCCTAACCTGATCATACTCTCACCCCAACAAAAGACGCATAGTTGAAAAAGTTTAGATTCATCTCTACTGGCAAGAATGTAAAACAGGTATTTTCAAAGATGATTCTTTCTGTTGTAGGAAGTGTTTATAAAACAGATATGTGAACTGACCCCTGAAGATAAATCTCTCTTCCTTTCTTTCATAGAGAGCTACTACATTTCAGACAGCTAAATTTTGATAAAATTGATCTCTGTCAGACTTCTGCTTTCACCTGCCTCTTCTCTGTATGTTCTGTAGACATATCTTTAGTTTCTTGGCTCTGAATATGCATTGTGTACCTGCAAAAATTTGTAGCATTTGTGGCCTCATTAAACAACAATTTATTTTAACAAGCTTAGCTTACCAAGTATATGCCTATACTGCTATGTTGTTAATTGAGAAAGGCCATTTTCCTGTATTTTGTGATCCTTACCAAAGTTAAAAACACCATATTATCATACTTATTCTTAGAGCATAGAATCATAGAAGGGTTTGGGTTGGAAGAGACCTTAAAGATTATCTAGTTCCAACTCCTCTGATGTGGGTAGGGACACCTTCCATTAGACCAAGTCGGGCAGGTCAGGCATTCAACCTGGCCTTGAACCCTTCCAGGGATGGGGCATCCGCAACTTTCCTGGGCAACCTGATCCATGGCTTTGCCACCCCCACAGTGAAAAATTTTTTTCCTGATATCTAATCTAAACCTACTCCTTTCAGTTTGAAGCCATTCCCCCTTGTCCTGTCACTACATGAATTTGTAAATAGTGTCTCTCATCACAGGTTAAAATATTAAAAAAAAAAAAAAAAAAAGTTGGACCTAATCCTGCAGGACTGCAGGAAACAGCTAGAAACATTTCCACTTGATTTATTATTGAGATCTAAATTTGGAATACACTAGTTATCCAATTTCTAATGTACTTCATGATTTGGGGTTTTTTTTCTACAATATTATAATCTTACTCTTTATCGAAACCAGAGGTAAGGCTTGACAGATCATTTTTAAAATAACTCATCGAACTGCTATGATTAAAGACAATGCAGATTTGGCTTTTTAAGGTCCCTGTGAGGGGTTTACTACTGAATTTCCTTAATCTCTCTTGAAAATGCAGGGCCAAATTAAATTAGCACTTTAATCCTGGTCTCCTAAAAATGTGTTTAAAAGTCACAGGAGAGAGCAAGACATGTTTCTACACATACCCTGTCCTACTCCCCACACATATCGTGTAACCATGTGTCAAACTCATGATTTGCCTGTGCAGAACTTTTATCATACTGGTTGGGATATTTGTTAGCTATGAAGCACACATTCATCTTCTCCAATGTGATGGAAATGGAGACAGAGACAGCTGAAGCTGCCGTTCCTTTACTCTGCTTTTCACTGAATACTACACAAAAGGTAACATTTTGTACCAGATGTTCACACCATGGTGCTAGGAGGCCAGCGAAGAGAATAAAAGTTTCTCAACATCTTATTATAAACACTAACTTCTCTGCAATAGTAGTACTCATATGTTAATATTTTGGACTGATTAAAATCTGTCTGGAATATTTCAGAAGAGAAGGTTGTTCCTACTGAATGTGTGGGGGTTTTCATTCCTTTCTCTTTTTCCTTTAAATAATCAGAAAAAACCCTCAACCTTATTTTGATTAATTGAGTAGTTTCCATAGCAGCTGTGAGCCAGGTGGCTGGAACCAGTTACTTAGGATGCTAAAGTAAGGGTAATTAGTTTATTTTTAATCTTCTAATTCAGTGGGAGTGGAGTTTAGTGTGTTAATGGGAGAGGTTTTGTGGAGAAGTGTCTTGACTTAATGTGTTATTATCATTTAGTTTTATTGATGAAGCTCAGGCTTTATACAAAAAGAAAATGAGTGGAAAATTCTGAGGCAGGGCAAGCTACAATTTTCATTCTGGTTTAAAAGTCCCTAAAGGACTTTCATATATTTTATTTTTATCAAGATTTTTTATAACTGAAAACCTGAAGGATTTGTTTCAAAGAACAATTTGTGTTCATGCAGAACGACCTGCTCTAACATAGCAAAAAAATGCATTAATTGCAGAATGAGAAGGCATGGAAAACATATTAACTGTGTCATTTTTTACCGGCCCCTATTGTTGAGGGAGGGCTGATTTTGATTATTTTACAATGTGTACATTTGCTGAGCAAAAATTTTTTTTACTACTTAATAGTCATGTTTCTTAACTTGACTTCCCAACCTCTTTTCTTTTTTTTTTTTTTTTAGTTCCCCCCACTAACTTCAGAGTTTAATTTTTAAAGCTACTTATTCAATTACCTAGTTTTCCAGGTTAAAGACATACACTTTTGGCTTAAAACATGAAAATGGATCAATGCATCATTTCGGTGTTTTCCGTGTTCTGTGAAGGCTTTCTTTTTTGTGGATTAAGGCCAATTAGCAGATGGAGATTTGTGAGCTGGAGGAAGTCCAAGGGGGAGGAGGCACTTTCTTTCATCTAGAGGCTCACTGATTTTACATCTACTATCAGCTAAATATTTTATTTGGAAAAAAACCCCTCTTCTCAGGGATACTTTTACAGCCACTTTTTCCCAGCATACTCTAAAGATATCTAAACCACCAAAGCATACATGTTTTCCAAAGCTATGTCTGCTGGGCAAGGATGAAGGGGGCCAAATTCAGACCACCTACCGTATTTCCTGACACTGTTATATCTCTCCTGTAACAGAGGAATTGCAGGTGTGCAGGTAAGGTTAGCAAGAGCTTAAAACTGCTCCCGATCATCTTGAATTCACTTATCTGAATGAAAAATCTAAGTAAGGTAACTAGGAAAAGCTCAGACTTCACCTGTGATCTGCTTCCTATGTACACCAGCTGTGCAGGCCAAGGTTTTCTAATATAGAGTATACTCCTGGAGTAAATCTCTCAGTAGTCTTCATCTACCAGGTTTTGTTTCATGACACAGAGCAGTCCCAAGGTACATTTTGGGTCAGACTAAACAAGATGTGCTCCAGAAGCACAGCTATTGTATTCTCATTCTCTAAAAGGAGGTCAGTTAAAGGGAAAAAAAACCCCACAAAACAAGTACAGTATGTACAGCAGGTCCTCAGCAACAAATTCTTCACTCTACAGATCTTTTTTTGGGTCTCACTACCTAATGGTGAAGTCAGAGGCTACCAGGGAGTGATTGCTACTCTCAAGAAAAAATGTACATATAACATGTTTTATAAGATTAAACTTTCTTTTCTGCATCAAAAACTTTATTTCATCTTCATTAACTACTGGCTTATGGTAGGACCATCTCTCCAAGCTATGTTATTTTTTTTTTTTTCTGGGAGATTGCTTTTTCTACACGCTTGAGCTGTACCATGGAGTATGACAAGTGACATGATATGGATAACTGTGTGTCAGTGCTCCACCCCAAGCCCTGTCTGTCCTTAAGCCCTAGAGCTTCAGTGTGATGCCAGAAGTGAAAAAGTATTGCCTTAGCAGGGTCCAAAAGGATTCTTTGCCTGTTTCAGACACTGCTGAAGGTGGAAAGGCATCTTCACCCACTTAAGGCTTTTGAAGAATTACCTGACATCAACTTGATACTGTGTCTCTGTGAACTAAAGAGGTTAAAAAAAAAAAAAAAAGGCACAAAGAGGATCCTGATTCTGGCTCTGGTCTAGATGGGAGCTATTGTGGAATACAGTATATTGGATGTGTGTAAATAAATGCATAAATAATTTTAATTGTCTTTTGAAAAGAGCTTTTAATTAAACTTAAGCAGTAGAGGTCAGCAAATTAGAGAAGTACTAGGCATTACTACATGACTTTACTTACAATATCACTACACTGCTGAAATGTAGGACATTTTTGAAACTAGGTATCTCGTTCTAAAAGAATTATACATAGAGCCAGCATTTGCATATGTAAAATAAATAAATAATCAACAGTTTTAATTTGAGCTTGTGGCTACTTATTTTAAATCTTCTCATTTCAATGTATAGAGACTCTTATGCACTTATTAAACAAGTTAGAAAGGAGAAACAAACATGTGCCATCTCAGTCTGAGCTGCCTCCTTCTTTTTCTGTTGTTCTCTCTCTGAGCCCTCTTCCCACACCCATCAGCTTCCCTGTTTGCTTTCGTCTGCTGCTCGGTGAACAATTTCATTTGCAGAGTACATATTTGTAACCTTCATCCTTCCCTCACTGACCAGGTCTGTTCCAGTTGTTAGAGTAAGCAGGTTGAAAACCTTCCCTTTAAAAAAGCCACACAAAAGTGAACAATGCCATAGCCTACAAAAAAGAGCAGGACTGGTTAAAGCTCAAATGTTTTCTTTTTTTCTTGGTTTGCTGGTAGGTATTAAAAAGTTCCTGTTATCTTACATAATGTTACTTAGCTTGGTTTTAACTTATTCTATTATAGTGATAAAACCTTAATTTTATTTAAATAATGATCTGAAAATAGCAAATGCTCTAGATTCCAGGGTGAGGGACGGGTCAAGATGGGGAAGGGAAGGTAGGGAAAGGGAAAGGGAAAGGGAAAGGGAAAGGGAAAGGGAAAGGGAAAGGGAAAGGGAAAGGGGAAGGGGAAGGGGAAGAGGAAGGGGAAGGGAAAGGGGAAGGAAGAGGGAAGGAAGGGGAAGGGAAGGCTGAATCCTATCCAGCTGAGCTGGTTCTGTTGCTTTGGACCCTCTGGAAACATAAAGATCACAGCACTTCACTGTGTAAGTGCTGCACTTCTTGGTTTGCACCATCAGACAGCTTTCTATCCCCTTGGAGTATTTTTGAACTGCATCTTCAGAGAATATTTTATTCTGCCTCATTCACACTGTAAAGTGTGAAGGGTGTTAATGGAATGCTTTTTCTTTTTAACTATAGTAAAATCCAAGAAAATTAATTAAAGCTGTTTGCTGCAACATTTTTTCAAGCTGATCATTATTTACAAAGTATTTCATGTAGTGGGAAATTGAAATTCTTTACATGATTCTACCTTCAAAGAGTAAAATAATCATGAAATATATGTAGAGAGGTGCATAAAAAGGGACGCTTTTAGTTGAAAACTCCAATTTAGGTTTGGGCTGGAGAGTTGTCAAGTTCTACAGTTCTCAAAATAGACAATACCACTAAACATGACAAATTTAAAAAAAATTGTTCCTACTACTATCTGAATTTAGATTCCAAATAAAAAATGTAATGTGATATTTTCATCCTTTCATGACGCTGTGTTCTGAAGGGGGGAGGAGGTTTTATGAAATTTAAATATTGCAGTTCACTCTTTTTCTTGCCCTCTCAGACCCCATTCTCATGGAGTTGTATTTCTGTCATTTGCTTGCTTATTAAGACTAAAGATATGGCTGTAGAAAGGCTGGAGGGAAACAGAAATCAATGAAGCCACAGTAATTTGCCACAGCTGAGGCTCTGGCTCCTGATTTACCCTTTTATTAATTTTGTGATGTACTTCTCTCCTTCTCCATTCCTACCATCTACTGGCTTTCCCAAGGCAGTTCTAGCAAGCCCTTCAAGGAATGATAGTTTACCATAAGTGTAGTTTATTATATCTATTTCTATGTTTCTATTAATAAGCAAATTAATAAATATATGTATATATATATGTCTATATACACTTAAGAGTAGATGGCACTAGAATAGCTGTTGGCATTGACAAATAGGTATGTATTTTCCAGCTGATCTGCATGTATTCTATACTTGAATTAAAAGTACTATAGGGATGGATATATGTACGTATGTCAGCATACATTTATTTTCTCAGTGGTTGGCCTTTTTTTTTTCTTACTGAATATTTTATTTTTCTCCTTTGAGAAAAGTTACTGTGTTTTAGGATTCAAAATGAATTTGAATTACTTTAAATTTTCATCACATGCTATGTTTTGTGGCTTATGTTACACCTTTGGAATACAATCTAATTGAACAATAGAAAAGAAAATGGTAAAAATGAGAACAATTATATCAAGAGAATGCTGTAGGTTTAATGTCATTATTATTTAAACAGCAGCTTCCCATCCTAATACAATAAAGTGAATAGTGACAGCTGCCTGTCCTTTTAAGACATCAGTAGATACTGCTATTTACTTTAAATTGGATCCAGAGCTCACAGGAACCAAACTATAGTTCTCCTATAGCTTGATGACAGTAAAATTACGTCTGGCAGATGCTAACTACTTTATAGGTATAAATTAGCAATTTTGCTCAGTGAACATATATTAATGAAGCAGCAATGATTGAACAGTAGGTATCACCTTTTTTTAACATGTCGTTTCTTGTAGATACTGACAATTTTCAAGCTGAGGTGTATATTTCAGAGATCAAGGTCTTGATGATATGACCATATTGTACTATATAAATAATAGCTTCTGTGAGTGGGTCTTGGCACATTCTTTCCAGTGCCAGATTCTTTTGCTCAAACTGTTCATGTGGTGAAGAAAAAAAAGGACTTGCATTTTTCAAACAGGCTTTGTTCTTGTCAGACTGTCAACATTTAAACAAACATAATCGTCTGTTTTGTCATCATTCTTGAGTGCAAATAACTTTTGAGAAAAGGTTTGCCTCATTTTAAAAAACAGAAAATGGAAAGATGTATGTGCCTGAAGCCCCAGGGCCCTAGTTAGTTGTCCTTACGTCTTGAAAAAACAGGTTTTATTAAAGACAGGGAATAGGCTTCATGGTACCATTCTTCTTTTATTGATGCCCTCATTACTGTGGGATAATGCATCATTAAGGCACGAGGCCAGGATCCCATATCTTTTCCCCTGTCCAGCTGAGATGGTAGAAAATTTGCTGCTGCTTTTTAGCTCCCTGCTAAAGCTTATCACTTCCCCTCATCCTGAAGAAACAACCTTTTACAAGCAGAACTCCTTCGGGGACTGCTTTCTAAAGTATCTTGGGAATGAATTAGCTTGTTTTTCTTAACTAGTTTAAGTAACCTTAACAACTCTGATCCATTTTTGCCTGTGAAGGCACAGGGAGTCATTCCACAAGCAGCTCAGTCAGCAGGTGTCTGGGGTGGTAACTGGTGTGAGACATACACAGCAATGGCCAGAGAAAATCAGTGGGTTCACTAGCACTGTCATATCTGGAGTCTGTCTGATTGAACTCCAAGAAAAAGAGAGAAAAAGTATGTGATGCAGTAAGCAAAGGAGAGGGCTGGAGGCTGTTTCATACTTCTCAAGATCCATTCCTCAAAGGAAGGTGTTATTTTGCAGCTCATGGATGAAAAAATCAGATTAGATTGACTGCAAAAATACTTCACAGCAGATTATTTACCCTGATTCAGCATCTACCGATATAACTTTTCTCAGCACCCAGAAATAAAAAGAGAAAAAAAAAATTCTTCCATTTGGATCCAAATCCCATTTTGCTCCACTGAATGGAAGTAAACCAAAACAAAAATAAATTCAATTTCCTGTGTTAGCACGAATGTTTTCAGAAATTTTTTTCTTCTCCTTGCATAGCCTTATCCTTTTGCAATATTTAAAAACAGGAAAAGAAATTAATAAATGTGGAACCGTTGTGAACCATTACAGGAACAAACTTCACTGCACCGGTTGCTACTTTCAGAATCTATAATACATGTTTTGAAGTGTTTTATAGAATGCTTTTTTCCATCCTGAAAGGATAGCATCTCAATTTCAAAATTTGAAGACAATATACCACTCTACTCAGCCCTTGTCAGGCCACACCTGGAATAGTGTGTTCACTTTTGGTCCCTGCTATACAGAAGAGATGTAGACAGGTTGGAGAGGGTCCAGAGAAGGCCATGAAGGCCCTGATTTTCTGTATATTTAATAGAGCTAAAAAGGTTTAACTTTACACTTAAAACTGCTCTTGCCCACCTGAAAAACAAACAAACAAACAAAAAACAAAACAAAACAAACAAACAAAAAAAACCCCAACAACACTTTTCCCTGTGCAAGCACTGAAGAAGAAGCTCTCTGAAACTACCAAAACTTAATTGGCTGTAGGGATGAGAGTGGAAATAGAGACTGGGAAGTCTGTTATATGAAAAAAGGGTACGAGGAATGGATTTGATCCCTATTGAGAAAAGAAGGCTTAGAGAAGATCTTGTCACCGTGTTCCAGTATTTGAAAGGTGTCTACAAAGAAGATGAAGACTCCCTTTTTACAAGGAGTCACATAGAAAAGATGTGGATAATGGGTACAAGTTATATCTGGGAAGTTACTCCTGTCTTCTAAGAAGGGCACTCATGAAAATTAGCATAAAACATCTGTGAACTTTTCTTCTTACACTTGTTTCAGAAATGGATAAAATGTGATTTTCATAATTACTAAATAAGGCGATCTCTGTATGTAAATCTTTCTACAACACTCAGAGAAGGGAGATCTGATGATTATTATACAAGAAGCCTTGCACACACGTGTAAAGTAACGAGTTCAAACAGATTGCAAAAGCAGAAGCATGTGATTTAAAGTCAAAGCTTTTATGACCAACTGTAAAGAACTGGTGAAATGCAATCCATCTGGAAAGGATTATGACCCAGAACCTAATAAAAGCATGGCAGCCATGAAGACCTGACCATGTCTGACCTCTAAGTTTTTTGCAGAAATACTGAACTGATCCTCAGGAAGAAAATGTGAATATTTAAACTACAGGCTTGTTTTTAGTCTTTATATCTCTACAGAAGTTTGGCAGGGGCTCAAGTGAAGGACTGTGCAGTAGAGCAAAACTTCACTACATCAATGGCTAGTCTCAGAATCTAGAATACAAGTTTTGAAGTGTTTCACAAAACCTTATTTCCATCCTTAACAGTGGTATTGATCATAGCACTGGGAGCCTTACTGAATGAAAGATGTTGCCCTGAGATAACTGGACAAAATAACTCCCAGTACTACCTCTTAACAGTACATTGCTGACATAGTTACAGATGTTTCCTCTACAGGCATCACATAGAAGACATTGTAATGATTTTCTTAAAAAGACATTTTTCACCAATAGACATACTGACCTCTTGCCTAGTATGAGAACTCTTCCTGATATGTCTAATGTTATTATTGTCCTGAAGGCTGGTCAAAACTCTGTTCAGAGAAATGTATCTGTGGCTGGGTATAATAAAAACCACCAACACTATATCCCAAGAAACAGAACCAAGACATAGTATCTTGGATGTTGTATATAGCATGTCCATTCAATTTCCTGAAGGTTTTCAGTTTCAGGGCAATTTCCTTACAGCTTTCAGCTTTAGCACTTTCAGGTACCGTTTCTCTTATGAAAAAAATAAAAGAGAAGGAATAAAAAGCCTAGAAAGCAAAGAAAAATGGTCCTTTTTCACATGGGAATGCTCAGTTATAGCCCAGCAGTCTATCATGTAACGATACTTGTGATTGCATCACAGTCTGTTTCGGTATGATTTATGTGTTCCTGAACTACTCAGTACCATGCTGTAGGAAATCCAATGTATTAATTCCAGACAAAACACTTTATTAACCCACAGTGAAAAAAAACTAGTGCTTATTTGGTCAAGGATGTCTTTAGAAAACACTGAAAAATATCCTTGAGAAACTCTAGGATTTAAAATTTAGATTCCATTTCACAGGAGCAAAATACTAAAATAACTCAAATTACAAGAAGACAACAAATCAGCTTTTGCAGTTTATTTATTGTGATCTTGATCTTGTTCTTCAAATAAATAGAAAAAGTCACATATTTGGCAGAACAATTTCTTTGAAAGCAGACAGCAACCTTACAGTGTCACCTAGCTCCCCGATTCATCTTACAGTTGAATTCAAAGTATGAAATATTGTGTTCTTACAGTGCTTAATAGTTCTACAACCTTCACAGTCTCCCGTAGTCTCTTCTCAAACCCAGAAATGATTCCTAAACACATGCTGTATCTTCCAGCATGTGTCTAGGTCTTGTCACTGTTGTCGTGAACTTGCAAGTTAGGTCTAATATTGAGCTCCATTTTGTGGGGTTGTGTGTGTGAGGCGAGACAGCTAACAAATTGGTATTGATTAACACAATAAATTATGAATGTACAGCTCCCAAGTCACTTTGCAGTAATAAAACAGACATGACACTCGCCTCCCTCTCCTGGCACGCCCTCCCTTCCTGGTATGTTCCAATTATAGTCTTTTTGTTCCAGACATTTCTCCAGTTATCCTTAAAAAGAAACAATCCCATTTGGTCTATGAAATGCTGGCTATTTTAGTTTGGTTTAGGTCAAGTTATTGGGTAGTGAGAAAAAAATGTCAGAATGTAAAGGAGTCTTTCTAAGAGTCCAAAAGCTAAAGTAAAACTGGAGTCTTTCCACAATGTGATTTTTCACTATCCTACGTATCACATTTTCTTGTATAAGGGACCTTGCAGCCAAATAAGGTAGTTCAATTACTTAGAGAGAATGCATTATTTATTGACCAAAAGGTCAAAGGGGACCATGTGGTGCAGGGAATTTTCAGGAGGAATGGTGATCATTTGTCAAGAGAGAAGAAATGTACATTGATATGTGAAGTTATTATGCTTCTCCTGATCACAACTTGACCTTTCTCTTGCTAGAACTATACATCACGCTAAGGCAGAGGAAAGCAGGACACAACCCACAAAGAGGCAAGAGACTTAAAGTGATGATTAGAAGAGCTAAAATGATAACCAAGGAAAAATGGACCATTTTGACACACAAAGGTACATGTGTTTTAGAGGATGCAAGAGAGTTTTATCACAGAGACTTGGTGGTATGTAGTCTTTTCAAAGTTTGAAGATTTATATTGAAAAATAAGAAACACTTTAAAAAAAATTAAAGCAAACATTTGAAAGTGTTACAATTCACAGATATCTTCATGAAATTACTGTTCTACTAAACCCAGTTTCTTCTGTTATTTATTTTGTTCCTTTCTATCTCTCTCTCAAGATATGCTATTCAAACCTATATGTCCAGAATGGAGGAAGGAAAATGACAAGAAATGGCAGGTTTGTGAAAGGTTGAATAAACAACAGATGGAGAAAATCAATTTTGTTTTGTGACCTAATGGAATGCAGAGATTGTACATGTGGCAAGGCTAAGAATAAAATACATCCTCTGTTATAATCAAACTTGCAGCAACACAATTCCAATTACAGGATGTGGCATCTGGCACAAAAACATGCAGTTATTGTGCAGAAACGCAGGTAGAATTGTCAGTTTGGAAACTGTATTTTTTTTCTGCTTCCTATGAGTTTCAAGTCACTTAGGAGCTGCCTAAAGTAGTCACTGTTAGGAAAAAAAAATATTTAATTTTTAAATTCTTAATTTTGGTTATGCAAATTTGTAGCAACAGGAATCATGGCAGGTAGAGATCAAAGATACATCCACCAACGTATGCTTAGACAGTACATAAGTTACTCCATAAAAATTTTACATTCTTCTAGTGGGTTGACCCTGGTTCCAGCTAAGCCACACACAGCTTCTCACTTGCCAAACTTCTTTCTGGTAAACTATAGTAATAATCATTTTCAGTGCTAATTTCAATTCCATTACACAGCCATCTTAGGAAAAGAGGAGAGAAATTTCTTAAGCATATAATAGCCAAAAGAAAGGAAGTAAGTTTAGTGTACAAAACCTCCTAGCACCAGCTATTGCTGAGGATGACTACGGGGTATAGCTTGTGCAGCAATCCATTGCTTAGGCAAGCCTTTGGATGGACACATTCCACAATGCATGCCTGACAGAAGCTAAGCTTTTCTAGAAGAGGCAAGTCAAAACAGATTTCGAACCTCACATTTATCATTTTGCCTATGCTGGATCAAACTAATAAACCTTTCGTTTGCAAAACTATCACCCACAGAAACTTGGGGCTGAAAAATCTATATAGCAGATGCATCCTTTTACGTCAACAATGGAGTTTTACTTATGATAACTGAAGTTTCAGTTCTTTTTATTTTTTTATTTTTTTTTTTAATTAAAACTTCAGGCCCAGATAAGCTTAGGGAGTCAGCAGTGCTGAGTTTGCCCCGTATGAGAGTAAGAAATCTTTCTTTTCCATTATTCCAGCATTTGTTCTTCTGAGCCCAAGAAATGGGGAAATCTAGTTTAAATACAGGAAGGAGAAGAGCCAGATGTGTGAAGAGTAGTGAGGCAGATTTATTTACATAGTATATTGGGGAATAAAGAATGTTGGCAACGAAGATAAAATTTTACTAGTTGAACCAGGACATGTGGAATTCAGAGAAGACTGGGACTGAAAAGACCAAAATTAGGTGGAGGCTGGTCAAGGGTCGTGCCTGAGAGCCACCAAGTAAATGGAAGCTAAGATCAGATGAGCAGTTGGCAGAACTAAACAATCCTATTAGAAAGTATCACATTTACACCAATGCACATTTTCAAACAAACAGACCTTTTTCTGAGGTTGAGAAGTAACCTTAAAGTCTCATAATTTTTTTGCTATATAATTGGTGAATTTTTGTTTGTTTGTTTACTTTGTTGATATTCTCTGGCAAAAGGTCTCACCTATAACATTGATATCTAAGGCAAACAACCCCTCAAGGAGTCCAGAAGCTGCAAGAAAAAGGAAGATCAGTAGATTCTATCACTTTAATAATAATCTCCTGGAAAGATGCACTATCTCAATTAAAGAACAGCAATCCATATAAGAATTCATTTTAAATTTGCTTTTGTGTTAAGACCAGAAATTGTTAAAGAAATTTTTCTGATATTAGAAAAAAAATAAATAAGAGAAGCAGTAATAATAGGTATCATAAAACTCTGCAAAAGTGTCACATGGCATCAACATTATGATGCACAGATATTTCCTTCATCACTGCTCTGTGGTTATTCTGCAATTTCAAAGTTGTCCCAGATTATTGCCAAACACTTCCAAACTTTGCCAGTATTCAGGAAAGACTAAAAGAACTTGACAACATCTAGACTTGAGAGGCAATGAAGCAAATTATCAGCACACCCTATCTTGCTAACTTTCATGCTGAATGAGGTACATAGATCAGATCAGCTGAAGCAGCTCTGTACTTTTTCTTAATCCAAAGGTCATAATTGCCTGAATTAAGACAAAATGTAAAACCATCTTTTGCCTCAATATCTAGTGATTTAACTTTTAATCCCAGAGGATCCCTGTCTCAAGCAATGTAAGAAATGAAACATGGTTGACACTATCTTTATACCAGAAGAGATACTAAGGAAATGTCTGAAGCATTTAATACATAATTATAAAAGAGATTCATATATAACAATTCTAAAAAACAGGAAAATTTCATCCTAAATAATTTATAAATGATTTATGTTTTAAATGAAATAATGAGAGTTGACCTCTTTTTTCATTTAATGAATAATTTCTTTTAAAAATTCTAAATTAAATGATCCAGAATGGATGGAGATTTAGAAAAAGCCAATATGACATTTTTTGGCATTTCCAAATGGGAAATGAAGCAAAATTCAGTTTGTTTTCAAACAAGCTGACTTTACCTAGTTTTATTTCAGGTAATTCCATGAAAAATTATGTTTTTGTAATACTACCCCAAAACTTTGAAGCTTAATGGCCTCCTGATCATGTATTCCAGAACCCATCTTGAATTATTGTATTCTCCTTACTTACCATATTCTGGAAGAAGAGATATCCAAATATAATATGTAAAAAAGACAATAGCCTGATGTGAAAACTCAGTTGCATTTTCTTCTTGAAGGCAAATAATACAAAATATTTCAAAATATTCTAAGTTGACTTAAGCTGGTTAAGATTGTGTTATGGGTTTTTTTTTCATCTCCCATTTCTATCATAAATCATACTAATTAAAAATTTCCAACCAGCATGTATGTGTTCTAAGTAAGATAGGAAATGTGGTCTGCATTTGTTGGCTGCATTCCAATCTGAAAATTTTAAAATAGTTGGGAGAAAGAAAAGGGATGGCACAGATTCTCCAGAGAGAAATATCTGCAATATTAATGAGATTGTCTGGAAGGACTGAACACAAGGTTCCACTATTTTTATGGAAATATGTACCTTTTCTGTATGAGTACATGATATAGTTAATGGACTGATAGGTCTGTAGCAGTATGTAGAACTAATGCACATAATTTTTTAACAGTGCAAAAAGTGGCAAATAAGTAAGAAATTACACAAGGAATATTAGTAAAGAAGAGTTCAACAATAGCTTTAATCCCACCCTATGAGGAGTTCAAATTCCAGTCTGAGGAATTTCTGCCCACTCATTCCTTATTCTACTTTCATGTCTTAGCCATGCCTATGCCATTTGGGGAGTTTATGCCATGCATTAGATAGGTCTAATGAATCACATCTGTTGCAAAGAGATAGATTCACTTCTGTTGTGCTGGAGATATCTAAAGACAGTACTGCCTCTGAATTTCTTTCAGCCATAGATGTGCAGGTTCTGTAACTTGCAGAATGCTTAAGAATCCACAAACAAAATAAATGTAATGGGTAAAAAATAAAATGCAAAACTGATGAATGCCACCTATGATGAAACATAGCAATAAGAGTCCTTATGTTCCCGCTGTAGGTGAAGAATGACTCTATGAGAAAAGATAGAGTGTCTGGAAAAAATAATTAACCATATGTTCCTGCAGCCCTCATAGATCGCTTGTAATTTGTATAAAATATGAGCCAGGTCAGATACAGCAAATGGATAAGGTGACTGCAGCATACAGCTCCCACACATGAGTGGGTAACATTAATAAACTGAGCTCTCAGAATCACAGGTGTGGCTTTGCAAATCTGTATAATTGAATCTGAAAAATCCGGTAAAAGAACTGCCCAGAAACTTTGAGTCTTTTGAGCAGCAAAAGGTATTTATTCGTCATCATTGTGAGCAAGCATGGTTCGCACCACAAAGAACATGTTCAAGGTAGCACACAAAAATCAGAGGTTTTATACAATTTTCCTACCTGATTCTTTACATATGCATATGATTACATCATCTATCTATACATATTAATAATAGGTGGAGTACAGACAGAGCTCAGGTGGAGCTTAGGGCAGTGCTTTTCTTGATAATAGATAACTGTGTAGAATAGCCTGTACAGAAAAAGAAGCAAAGCAAATTGTTACAAAGAAATGAGGCAGTGGTCCCAGGAGTGAAAGCATTTCAGATTTGCTTCTGCAGTGGTGTCCTACGTTGCGTAGTCATGTCATCTAATATACGTGTTCTTTACTGATTTCCCTTTAAAATAGGTGTATTGGGTCTGGCTGAGCTGGAGTTCATCTCCTCATAGTAGCACTCACAGTTCTGTGTTTTGCATTGGTAGCTACAAGGGTGTTGATAACACACCGGTGTTTCGGCTACTGCTGAGGACAGCACCAGCACTGTAACATCCCTTCCTCAACTGAGTGCAAGATCATGAGAGGGGACACAAATAGACCAGCTGACCAAAACTAACCAAAGGGATATTCCATACCGTAGGACATCAGCTCAGGTATGAAAGCTAAGGCAAGGAGCAGGAAGGTAGGAATTCATTGTCTCCAATGGCTGCTTGCTGAGAAACCATCACACATGCTGATGCCCTGCTGCTCAGAAGTGGCCAACCATCACTGCTCATGGGAAGTAGAGAATAAACTATGCTATTTTTCCCTTCCCTTCGCTTCAGTGCACTGGCTCCTGCTTTAATAAACTGTCTTATCCCTATCCATGAGTTGTTTTCCATCTTACTCTCTCCCCTGACGGGGGCGTGATAAAGTGTTTGGGTGGGCACCTGGTGTCCAGCCAAGGTCAACCCTCCACAAATGGGTTAATATTTCCTAGCATTATGAAGGTTGTGTGAATAAAAAGACACAAGTCATAAAACTAAACAAAAAGAGTCTTTCCAAGTGAATACAATACATAGAGAACATTATTTCAAGTCTTACAAATTGCTTTGACTTTATTCCCTTCTACTTACATATTTTTTCCCTATTCAGCATGACAAACCGTCAAGAAAGCCTTGTAGGTCATGGAGTACTTTCTTTTATGTTGTTTTCCAGTGCACACTCAGAATGGTATTGCAGTAGCCAAACAATATGAAAATTACAAAGAATTCTCTAATGAGCTTGACAATCCAAAGATCCTTCTCCTTCTTAGAATCAGCAGGAAAAATCACATCATATGACTCTTATACAAACACCAGCATATAATGGACACTTTCTGTGGAAATAGAAGTGCTATCATTTTGGAAGTTTCAACAAGTGGTAATGTACCATAGGTTCTAAAATATTGTATGTGATTACGTAACATTATCTTTGTTTTTGAGAGATCCAAATCACATTACTTCAGATAATATGTTAAAAAGTACTAGCTATAAAAGATAAAATATAACAAAGAAACATTACTGAGACAACAATAAAGTAGGATGATTTATTCTACAGTTATACATTAAAATATATGTTCAGATATCAGATATATTTTTGCCTGAATTCTAATTAACAGTTCAAGTGAACTGTGACATATAGAAGAATTAACTCTACTTATAGAGAGTAAGGTACACAAAAATCCTCCTTCTGTTTACAGCAACTCACATCACAAAGAACTACAGTAGCTAAGAAAAATTGCTGGATAAATTAATGGCCCCAACTGGTGGTTACTATCAAATAATATATACCAAAATAAGACATTTCATTTTCCTCCACTGTCTTAAGTTTGACGTTTATTTTTATCTTCATATGAATTTATATCTCTTGACAAGAAAATCTTGATAGACCCATAGAATATAGATATGACTGCAATTAATGCATAATGCACAGAGTGAAGTGTGAAATTCAGAAAAGTAAAAGGTTGCAAGTACAGTATTCCTGACCATACAAATTTTACTAAATGAGATATTCACTATGCAATAGAAAACCATGGAATTTTAATCCACTTAGACTTGTGTAAAACTTGAATCATTTAGTTTCTTAATGTCTACAAAGTTTAGGGTACTAGACTATGGATTTAAGTGAGGGAGGAGAGTTACATTGTCCTACTAGTTGCAGCAAAAATAGAAGCAGGGCCTTCTATGTTATTTTTATGGTTGCATATGTTCACTACATAAAAGTCCTCCAAGGAATACTGAGGAGAGCATGATACATTGAGTGCTATAGCCCCATGATGTATTTGTAGAACCTATAGTTAGACTTGGCCTCCTATAAGAATTGTATTAATATCAGTTTGAAGAAAGCAAGATGCATCTGAGGAAGACCTCATTTAGCCATTTTGGAGTTTGGATGTTGAGATATCAAAATGATTTAATGCATTTAAATAAATTAAATAAATCCACCCAACTTCAATTATGGGTTCACAGTCTGGGAACTGTGACCTTTGCCAAACTGTTAGTTGGCAAGTTGCTAGTTTCAGAAAGTTTGGTTGGACAGAAAAGGCACATAGGACTGCAGGATTTGATACACAGAAGATCTGGCTTATCAAAAAGGATGAGAAATATGGAAAGAATAAGTGATATATGCTTTTTCTCAGAGGTAAATTTCCATGTTCTTAAATACTGTTATGTTTGGGTTTTCTCAGTCTTTTTACTATCACACTACGAGAAGACCACATGAAAACCTGTTACACAATTCATCCTTTCTTTTTAATGATTATACACTTATTAAATGAGGCGTGGGTTTTTCTTTTTTTTTTTTTAATGCCTTCTTATGCTGCTTTTTAAATATGGATTTTGATAGTAACTTTATTTTCAAATATAATTTTCCTAAGGTATGGAAAGATGCAGTTAGATGTTTACCCGAAGTTCAGATGGAGTATGGAGTACTGGTACAGAGTATCTGGAGACTCAAAAGCAACTTAATAATAAAAGAGAATGTTCATCAGTTTTAGTTAAGCTACTTCACAGACAGATATTCTGGTCTGTAATAGAATAATTGAAATAAAGAGTTTATTCCAAAGAGGCCAAAGCACTTACTAAAAGACAAGACATAAATAAATCATAATTCATTATGCTTATTAAAGTGGCAATTAAATAAAGTACAATGGTTTTTCATATGTTATATGCAAGAAGCCATGACAGATCGTCCAATGATGCCATATTAATTTAAACTTCAGTGACAGTCTAGAAACTGGAAATCTTAAGTGTTCTACACCTCCTCTCTATTTCAAATATAGTGAAGGATGAAGACTTTAATTTAAATAATTTTGGAAATATTTATTAATTTTTTCCAAATCAGTTTACTAGTTGGTTTGTAACTAAAACAAAGACATTTAATTTTCTTATAAATAATGCTAACAGAAGCTGAAATATAGTGGTGTCTTTGGTAGCTGTATTAAAGATGGACAAATATTTTAGCTAGTGCTTAACACCCCATTAAAGGTAACAGAAAATCTTGGAGTCTTCCTAAACTGGCCTAGAACACCACCTGAGGTTTATTGTACTCTATTTGCTATGTAAGGAGTTTAAAGTTAATTTGAAATTGTGGGATGGAGAACATTTCTCAGACACCAGTGTACACTCTGCTGATGTTGCATTTTCATGGTGAGATAAGTCTCAGTGATGTAGAATCTCATTTCCCTTTCTCTGATACAAATAACGCGGATGAAGTCAGATTACAAGGCAGACAGTCACAGTGTGAGCCAGTAGATTTGTAGAAGCAGAGATCAGTGTAGCCAGGACTGGTGATTGTATTGTGTTGTATTGATCATAACTCCACAGCCTTAAGTTTCTGTAACTAAACAATGTGAATCTTAGTAATAAATTTATATAATTATTCTATTTTTCAAGAACATATGAAAAAAGTATCTATGTAATTGCATTACACCACTCATAATATGGAGATTTTTATAACATTATAGTATAAGAATATGAATTTTCAGAAAAAAGTTTAGTAAGAATATTAGAATGTTATAGTATTTTGTAAAATTTTATTTTATATTATTTTATGGTTAGAATATTAGAATGTTAAAATATGTTAGAATGTTTTACAATGAAAATTATTCAAGAATTCCAAGCTTAAGCTACATTATTAAAAATAATGAACAATTAGGAGAGTTTGAATGCATTCTGCTTGAGGATTCCTGTCTGAAGTGAATTACCATGTGAATTTCACCTGATTACAACTGGGAATTTCTTAATTTCTCATTTTGAAGTATTGCACTATTTGTTAGACATATACTTAATCATCATTAAAAACCTAGAAATAATTTCTCTGGCATACAGCATAACAGCCCAACAGCACATTGATTAATATTCTGAGAGATTGTTCATGTGTCCTGTTACAACCTACACTAGAGGGTTTTAGAGGATGTTGGGATCACAGGATATTGGGCTTTCAGATAGCTGAAGTGGCACTGGTTGGTATGTTAAACACCTGAATGGCTCCTCAGCCTGGAAGGGAAGCCGTATGAGGAGTGACTGACTCACTTGGTTTGTTCAGCCTGGAGAAAGTAGAGACTGAGAGGAGACCTCATTGCAGTCCACACCTTCTCCAAGAGAGGAAGTGGATGGGAAGGTACCAATCTTTTCACTGTCATGACCAGTGGCAGAACTGGAGGAAATGGCATGAAGATGAGTAAGGGGAGGTTTAGGCTAGATACCAAGAAACAGTTTTTCACCCAGAGAGTGGTTGGGCACTGGAACAAGTTCCCCAGGGAAGTGGTCACAGCACCAAGCCTGACAGAGTTCAAGAAGCCCTTGAACAATGCTCTCAGGGACATGATGTGGCTATTGGGATGGTCCTGTGAAGGACTAAGAATTGGACTCAGTGATCCTTGTGGTTCCCTTCCAACTCGGAATATTCTGTGATTCTATAATTCTATGATTTTTTAGTATTGATAACTTAATGATTACTTGGGTTCAAACTTTCTGCCCCTAGCATATCTGCTCTTACAAGATGCTGGACTACATGATTTCCTGGTAGCAATCTTCTCAGTCTGTGATATTCATGGGGGGAAAACAGTTCTTCTTGCTCTGGCATTCTTCACCTCGCAGTCAAGATATCTGAACGTATATGTTCAGTCAGCGTGTTAATTTGGAGAAAGCAAATATTATTCTCAATCACTTCTGCTAATGTCCCTTTAAGAGTACTTTTGAACTGCAGTTTAAATAACTGCAGTTATTGGTGAAGGGCTTTGCTAATCTTTCTGAAGGTGGACTAGAGAGATCTTCAGACAAACTGTTTGTGTTCAGCTGTCATTCTAGCACAAGGAAAAAAATCTGTCTAAATGACTGTTGTAAAAAAGGGTAGCAGCAGTTCTTTAAAAGCAGTGTAAATCAGCAAAACTTAAAACCAAGATTTTTACAAGACCAGGAAAGCAAGGTTTTCTGATCTCTCTAATTTCTTTTGTGCAATTTTAATAGGTCTGTTAAGCCCAACTGTAGATGGAGGAATTTTCTTTTTATAAAAGCTATAAGATATTATAAAATTATTGAACTTCTAAAGCAGCCTGAAAAGAGGCAGCTTTAACAGGTTTTTCAACTTGGAATACTCACTTGACTCTGTATGCAACCCCTACTCAGATAAGTACATACTTGACATATAATGGACAAAGAAATGTCCAATGACCTGAAAGTACTAAGTATTAATGTGTTAAGAATATATAAAAAAAATTAAAGAAGTTGCAGATAAGATTGTATATGTTTCTGAAATGTGTATATCAGCAAACTTTATTAAATTGAAACAAAGATAAGGGAATTCAATTTTAATTTGATTCTAGGAAATGATAGACACTTTTTGATAAAGGTGGTTCAAATTGCAATGTCAGTATCACACTTTTGAATGATTTTTCACTCCTGGTGTTTGGGGGTTTTTTTTCAGTTTTGCTTGTTATATTCACTTAAGGTGATGATTTTTAAAGATCTTCCTCTTAACCTTTGTTTCCATGGAAACAAACAGTTTAGCCTGTTCAGTATATTCAGAAAAAAAATTTATTTGGTCAACTTTAAAAAAATTACATTGCTTTCTTCATCTAAAAGCTAGAGACTCTCCTTTTTTAGATTAAACACTGAAAAACTAATTAACTTCAGTGTTAATATTTATTTTACAGATAGGTTCTATAATAGAACTGTCCACTAAAAACATATTTGCTTTAGTCATAGAATTGTTAAGGTTAAAAAAGATCTTTGAGTCCAACTGTTAACCCAGCATCACCCAATCCACCACTAAACCATGTCCCTAAGTGCCACATCAACAAGTCTTTAAATATCTCCACAAATAGCGACTCAGCCAATTACGAGATGGTCTGTTCGGATGTTTGACAACCCTTTCTGTGAAGAAGTTTTTCCTATTATCCATCTAAACCTCCCCTGGTACAACTTGAGGCCATTTCCTCTTGTCCCTTCACCTGTTACTTGGGAGAAGAGACTGACACCTACTTCCCTATAATCTGATAAAATATAGTCTTCTTTAAAATAATAGTTTTAAAAATCCCACTAATTCATTACTTAAAAGAATTGTGTTCCAATGATTAAATCTGTGTATAAGTAATTAACACAATTAACAAAAATGGCTTTAATTTACAATATTTATTTTGTAGGTTTACAAGCGGGCGTACACACACACACACACACATATACATATGTTTTACATCTATAGACAAGGTCATTACATTTTATCTAAAAAACATGTTTAAATTAGCATTAAGTCAAAAGACATTGAGGAAACTTTTTTTTTGGCAGATAAATTCAAGCAGATGCACATACCTTGATTCTAGTATGCTGCATACTATATATATTTGAATGAGTATGCTCTGCAAAGGAGATAAAATTCTGGTCTCATATTTTTATATTTGTATATTATGAAGCCAATTTATTTATTTAAATATCAGGCAAGATAAAATAAGCTTTTCCTATCACTGGAAAGCATCCTCTGTTCTATGACCTGAAACAAACACATGCCTTCTAAGTCTGAATTATCCAAAATAGATGCCACATTAATCAATATTTTAGTAGGAATTTTTTAGCAGTATGTTTCTTTAATTTAGACTGGTAAATACTGAACCTAACAGATGGTATGGAACCAGGAAGTCTCAATCAAGAAAAGTTAGATTCAATCTTGCTCATCCTGAGTTTCAGTGATTTAAACACTTTCACATGTGAACAGGATTCTGCTCTTCCTTTTCTTTGGAAGGTATGAATCTGAAGGTATAAGGGTCAAACTGGTTCAACTATTTTTACTGCAACACATTTAAAACTTTTGGGAACAGTATTATTTCATCATTTCATTATTTCATCACACATTCTATGTGCACTCATTATTTATCACTTTACACATTGATACATCGCCTGAAAAGAAGAATCTTATTGCCTTAACTTCATGTTTATGGTAAGTAATTCCATATAGTTTAAATTCAGCAGAAAGATAAAGCACAGTTTTTTAATTTGAGATATCCAATAAGACACAATTCTTTTAATTTGAGATATGAGGAAATCATACTGAATTAAGAGTGTTAATTAAATGGCATAAAGTCTGTGTAAAAGGACCCTTAGAGGAAGCCATGTCAGGACTCTAAGCAGGTCTGCTGGGAAATCTATTAAGTCACTTGAGAACCTCTGTACTCAGGCAGCTAATGAAAGTGGTTTTTCTCATGGCAAACCCAGCTCCTGAGTTCATGCCGTGTGTTAGTTGTCCAGTATCAGAATTTGTACTTCAAAGACAACAGCAACATTTATTATTGAGAATTAGGGAACCATCAGGGGTTCTTGATTACTTAGTAGACCTGCTGGCTCATCTCTCCCTGAAACTTGATTAACTGAATTAGCATGTGGAATTATTTGTTTGGCAGTGATTTTGGCCTTAATGAGGAAGGTGTGATTACTGCCTGCAGTGCATTTTTCGTATTCTCAGAAGTGTGAGGGTGGAAGAGTTATTTGTGGCATTTTTATGACAACATGGTGGTCAAAGGTAATAAAATCACTACACTTCTCAGTAAGCTTATGAGTACTTGATGCTACTTGAAGTGGGTCATCTCCCTAAATTCCATTCTTAAGGAGTCACCCACAAAAAATGTGACAGACATTGGGATTCAGCCAGAAAACAAAATAGGTTTAACAGAACATTTTCTTTGACTGAAGGACATCCTGGATGAGACGATACAGTGTGGCTTGTGCAGAAGGTCCTGGGCCCTGATGACCACAGCAATGCTGTAAGACCTTAAAATAAGTACAATGACAAAAAAAGGAGAGAATGATAGACCTTAGATTTATGCTGTTAATATTTTTATATTCTCTGGTCGTTTTCAACATTTCCAGTTCCTTTATATTTTATTTCTTTGCTCAACATTGCCAAGTCTTAGCAGATAAAACCAGAAAATAAAAGTAAAAAGAAAAAAAAAAATTCTGTAGTTTTTGGATGCTGCAACAGAACGGAAGGGGAAATGTGTATCCTTACAATTGAATTTATAGAATAAAATAAAACCTTTATATCAAGGAAACAGTCTCCTCTGCCTTCTACAAGATAAATCCTGGCTTCATTATGTCACAGAGGAACTGTTCTAAATACCTTCAGTTAGATCCAGATTTCCCCACAGCTTTTCAAAGTAGTTTTAATATTCAGTATACCACTATGTCAATCCTTCCTGGTTCTATTTCATCTCCATGCACTCCTATGAAGACAGGACAGACTTTTCAGCAGAAAAGTATATGCATCCATCTTTTGCTGGCCACAGATACATGGAGCTGTCAGTCACAAGACCAGAGCCATCACAGCTGAGGACTTTAAAATATTTATCCTTTCCCAATTGTGTTTCAGTGAGTTTACTGTTCCAGATGCTGCACAGGGAAAAACTTACATGGCTAGATGGAGGAAGAAATAGTTAATAAACTTTCTGTTTCTGAAAACTAGAAAGTTTTAATGGCAAGTCCCTAAGGAAGTACAACCCTTACTAAAGAATTTGAAAACTTCACTATTTCTATTACGCTACTTTTGCTTCATCTGCCTAATTGGTAGGTTCATTAAAAAGAAAAATAAAAGATGCAGGCAGATCCAGAAAAAAAAATCTACATGCAAAAGCAAACACAGTGTATAATGCTCTTGGAAGGTCCCAATCTCCAAATTCTGTGTCCCTTCTGCCTCCAAGACATGACTGCAGAATAAGCACTTCCAATGAAGCTTTTCCACAACACTTCAGTTTTCAGCCAAAGATGGAGGAATCATTCAGGATTTTATTCCCTTCCACTGAAGCTGTTAATGATGGTTCCCATGAAGGGGAAAGGCTCAGATTTGGACTGTTGTGACTTAGGTATCTCTTAGCTTGTCTGTTTTAATTACTAATTTCTTAATAGTTGATGATTATTGTTCCCTTGGCTATTTAGGATGAAAATGGTAATATTTCATTGACAAATAGGAAAATTCTCAAGGTTGTAGAAAATAGATTGAACTCAATTAGATAACCAAGGATGGTGAGAGTTTTCCAGTATTAATTCTGATATTTAGGGGAGGAAACTTTTGTACTTTGTGCTTCAAAATAGGAATTTTCCTTTAT